>NC_068427.1:50619677-50672177 GCF_023373465.1 Oncorhynchus keta
AAACCAGTACACCTGGCACCTACTACCATACCCCATTCAAACCAGTACACCTGGCACCTACTACCATACCCCATTCAAACCAGTACACCTGGTGCCTACCACCATGCCCATTCAAACCAGTACACCTGGTACCTACCACCATACCCCATTCAAAACCAGTACACCTGGTACCTACCACCATCCCCATTCAAACCAGTACACCTGGTGCCTACCCATGCCCATTCAAACTGCACCTGGTGCCCTACCATGCCCCATTCAAACCGGCACACCTGGCACCTACTACCATACCCCATTCAAACCAGTACACCTGGTACCTACCACCATACCCCATTCAAACCAGTACACCTGGTACCTACCACCATACCCCATCTCAAACCAGTACACCTGGTACACCTACCACCATACCCCATTCAAACCAGTACACCTGGCACCTACTACCATACCCCCATTCAAAACCATTACACCTGGCACCTACCACCATACCCCATTCAAAACCAGTACAACTGGCACCTACCACCATGCCCCATTCAAACCAGTACACCTGGTACCTACCACCATACCATGCCCCATTACCAAACCAGTACACCTGGCACCTACTACCATACCCCATTCAAACCAGTACACCTGGCACCTACCACCATACCCCATTCAAACCAGTACACCTGGCACCTACCACCATACCCCATTCAAACCAGTACACCTGGTACCTACCACCATACCCCATTCAAACCAGTACACCTGGTACCTACCACCATACCCCATTCAAAACCGCACACCTGGTACCTACTACCATACCCCATTCAAACGGTTCACCTGGTACCTACCACCATACCCCATTCAAACCGGCACTTGGCACCTGGTACCTCAAACTACCATACCCCCATTCAAACCGTACACCTGGTACCTGCTACCATACCCCATTCAAACCGGTACACCTGGTACCTACTACCATACCCCATTCAAACCGGTTACCTGGCACCTGCCACCATACCCCATTCAAACCGGTACACCTGGCACCTACTACCATACCCCATTCAAACCGTACACCTGGCACCTACTACCATACCCCATTCAAAAACCAGTACACCTGGCACCTACCACCATACCCCATTCAAACCGGTTCACCTGGCACCTACCACCATACCCCATTCAAACCAGTACACCTGGCACCTACCACCATACCCCATTCAAACCGGTTCACCTGGCACCTACCACCATGCCCCATTCAAAACCGGTTCACCTGGCACCTACCACCATACCCCATTCAAACCAGTACACCTGGCACCTACCACCATACCCCATTCAAACCAGTACACCTGGCACCTACCACCATGCCCCATTCAAACGGTACACCTGGCACCTACCACCATACCCCATTCAAACCGGTACACCTGGCACCTACTACCATACCCCATTCAAACCGGTACACCTGGCACCTACTACCATACCCCATTCAAACCGGTACACCTGGCACCTACTACCATACCCCATTCAAACCAGTACACCTGGCACCTACTACCATACCCCATTCAAACCGGTACACCTGGCACCTACTACCATACCCCATTCAAACCAGTACACCTGGCACCTACTACCATACCCCATTCAAACCGGTACACCTGGCACCTACCACCATACCCCATTCAAACCAGTACACCTGGCACCTACCACCATACCCCATTCAAACCGAATGTACACCTGGCACCTACCAACATACCCCATTCAAACCGGTTCACCTGGCACCTACCACCATGCCCCATTCAAACCGGTTCACCTGGCACCTACCACCATGCCCCATTCAAACCAGTACACCTGGCACCTGCCACCATGCCCCATTCAAACCGGGTTCACCTGGCACCCCACCATGCCCCATTCAGGCCGGTTTGCCTGGCACCTACCACCATACCCCATTCAAACCGGTACACCTGGCACCTGCTGCCATGCCCCATTCAAACCGGTGCACCTGGCACCTACTGCCATGCCCCCCATTCAAACCGGTACACCTGGCACCTACCACCATACCCCATTCAAACCAGTACACCTGGCACCTACCACCATGCCCCATTCAAACCGGTACACCTGGCACCTGCTACCATACCCCATTCAAACCAGTACACCTGGTACCTGCCACCATACCCCATTCAAACCAGTACACCTGGCACCTACCACCATACCCCATTCAAACCAGTACACCTGGTGCCTACCACCATACCCCATTCAAACCGGTTCACCTGGCACCTACTACCATACCCCATTCAAACCGGTACACCTGGCACCTACCACCATACCCCATTCAAACCGGTACACCTGGCACCTACTACCATACCCCATTCAAACCGGTACACCTGGCACCTACCACCATACCCCATTCAAACCGGTACACCTGGCACCTACTACCATACCCCATTCAAACCGGTACACCTGGCACCTACTACCATACCCCATTCAAACCGGTACACCTGGCACCTACTACCATACCCCATTCAAACCGGTACACCTGGCACCTACCACCATACCCCATTCAAACCAGTACACCTGGCACCTACCACCATACCCCATTCAAACCGGGTACACCTGGCACCTACTACCATGCCCCATTCAAACCAGTACACCTGGCATCTGCTACCATACCCCATTCAAACCAGTACACCTGGCACCTACCACCATACCCCATTCAAACCGGTACACCTGGCACCTACCACCATGCCCCATTCAAACCGGTACACCTGGCACCTACCACCATACCCCATTCAAACCGGTACACCTGGCACCTACCACCATGCCCCATTCAAACCGGTACACCTGGCACCTACCACCATACCCCATTCAAACCGGTTCACCTGGCACCTACTACCATACCCCATTCAAACCGGTACACCTGGCACTTACCACCATACCCCATTCAAACCGGTTCACCTGGCACCTACTACCATACCCCCCATTCAAACCGGTACACCTGGCACCTACCACCATACCCCATTCAAAACCGGTTCACCTGGCACCTACTACCATACCCCATTCAAACCGGTACACCTGGCACCTACCACCATACCCCATTCAAACCGGTTCACCTGGCACCTACTACCATACCCATTCAAACCTGGGTATTCACCTGGTACCTACCACCATACCCCATTCAAACCGGTTCACCTGGCGCCTACTACCATACCCCATTCAAACCGGTACACCTGGCACCTACCACCATACCCCATTCAAACCGGTTCACCTGGCACCTACCACCATACCCCATTCAAACCGGTACACCTGGCACCTACCACCATACCCCATTCAAACTGGTACACCTGGCACCTACCACCATACCCCATTCAAACCCAGTACACCTGGCACCTACCACCATACCCCATTCAAACCGGTACACCTGGCACCTACCACCATGCCCCATTCAGGCTGGTACACCTGGCACCTACCACCATGCCCCATTCAAACCAGTACACCTGGCACCTACCACCATACCCCATTCAAACCGCACACCTGGCACCTACCACCATACCCCATTCAAACCGGTACACCTGGCACCTACCACCATACCCCATTCAAACGGTGTACACCTGACACCTACTACCATACCCCATTCAAACCAGTACACCTGGCACCTACTACCATACCCCATTCAAACCAGTACACCTGACACCTACCACCATACCCCATTCAAACCAGTACACCTGGCACCTACTACCATACCCCATTCAAACCGGTACACCTGGCACCTACCACCATACCCCATTCAAACCGGTACACCTGGCACCTACTACCATACCCCATTCAAACCGGTACACCTGGCACCTACTACCATACCCCATTCAAACCGGTACACCTGGCACCTACCACCATACCCCATTCAAACCGGTTCACCTGGCACCTACTACCATACCCCATTCAAACCGGTACACCTGGCACCTACCACCATACCCCATTCAAACCGGTTCACCTGGCACCTACTACCATACCCCATTCAAACCGGTACACCTGGCACCTACCACCATACCCCATTCAAACCGGTTCACCTGGCACCTACTACCATACCCCATTCAAACCGGTACACCTGGTACCTACCACCATACCCCATTCAAACCGGTTCACCTGGCACCTACTACCATACCCCATTCAAACCGGTACACCTGGCACCTACCACCATACCCCATTCAAACCGGTTCACCTGGCACCTACCACCATACCCCATTCAAACCGGTACACCTGGCACCTACCACCATACCCCATTCAAACCGGTACACCTGGCACCTACCACCATACCCCATTCAAACCGGTACACCTGGCACCTACTACCATACCCCATTCAAACCGGTACACCTGGCACCTACCACCATACCCCATTCAAAACGGTACACCTGGCACCTACTACCATACCCCATTCAAACCGGTACACCTGGCATCTACCACCATACCCATTCAAACCAGTACACCTGGCACCCCACCATACCCCATTCAAACCGGTACACCTGGCACCTACCACCATACCCCATTCAAACCGGTACACCTGGCACCTACTACCATGCTACCCCATTCAAATACACCCCATTCAAACCAGTACACCTGGGACCACCCCCATACCCGTAGAATGTATTCACATGACAGTAGTCGCTTTGGATAAGCGTCACCTGGACCACCCCTGGCACCTACCACCATTACCCCATTCAAACTGGTACACCTGGCACCTACTACCATACCCCATTCAAACCGGTACACCTGGCACCTACCACCATACCCCATTCAAACCGGTGCACCTGGCACCTACCACCATACCCCATTCAAACCGGTACACCATGCACACCTGACACCTACCATCATGCCCCATTCAAACCGGTACACCTGGCACCTACCACCATACCCCATTCAAACCGGTACACCTGGCACCTACTACCATACCCCATTCAAACCGGTACACCTGGCACCTACTACCATGCCCCATTCAAACCGGCACACCTGGCACCTACCACCATACCCCATTCAAACCGGTACACCTGGCACCTACCACCATACCCCATTCAAACCGGTGCACCTGGCACCTACCACCATACCCCATTCAAACCGGTACACCTGGCACCTACCACCATACCCCATTCAAACCAGTACACCTGGCACCTACCACCATACCCCATTCAAACTGGTACACCTGGCACCTACCACCATACCCCATTCAAACCGGTACACCTGGCACCTACCACCATACCCCATTCAAACCGGTACACCTGGCACCTACCACCATACCCCATTCAAACCGGCACACCTGGCACCTACCACCATACCCCATTCAAACCGGCACACCTGACACCTACTACCATACCCCATTCAAACCAGTACACCTGGCACCTACTACCATACCCCATTCAAACCGGTACACCTGGCACCTACTACCATACCCCATTCAAACCGGTACACCTGGCACCTACCACCATGCCCCATTCAAACCGGTACACCTGCACCTACTACCATACCCCATTCAAACCGGTACACCTGGCACCTACCACCATACCCCATTCAAACCAGTACACCTGGCACCTACTACCATACCCCATTCAAACCAGTACACCTGGCACCTACCACCATACCCCATTCAAACCGGTACACCTGGCACCTACTACCATACCCCATTCAAACCGGTTCACCTGGCACCTACCACCATACCCCATTCAAACCGGTACACCTGGCACCTACCACCATACCCCATTCAAACTGGTACACCTGGCACCTACCACCATACCCCATTCAAACCGGTACACCTGGCACCTACCACCATACCCCATTCAAACCGGTACACCTGGCACCTACCACCATGCCCCATTCAAACCGGTACACCTGGCACCTACCACCATACCCCATTCAAACCGGTACACCTGGCACCTGCTACCATACCCCATTCAAACCAGTACACCTGGCACCTACCACCATACCCCATTGGTGGGTACACCTGGCACCTACTACCATACCCCATTCAAACCGGTACACCTGGCACCCACTACCATACCCCATTGGTACACCTGGCACCTACCACCATACCCCATTCAAACCAGTACACCTGGTACCTACCACCATACCCCATTCAAACCAGTACACCTGGTACCTACCACCATACCCCATTCAAACCAGTACACCTGGTACCTACTACCATACCCCATTCAAACCGGTACACCTGGCACCTACTACCATACCCCATTCAAACCAGTACACCTGGTACCTACCACCATACCCCATTCAAACCAGTACACCTGGCACCTACCACCATACCCCATTCAAACCGGTACACCTGGCACCTACTACCATACCCCATTCAAACCGGTACACCTGGCACCTACCACCATACCCCATTCAAACCGGTGCACCTGGCACCTACCACCATACCCCATTCAAACCTGGTACACCTGGCACCTACACCATACCCCATTCAAACCAGGTACACCTGGTACCTACCACCATACCCCATTCAAACCGGTTGCACCTGGCACCTGCTACCATACCCCATTCAAACCGGTACACCTGGCACCTACCACCATACCCCATTCAAACTGGTACACCTGGCACCTACCACCATACCCCATTCAAACCAGTACACCTGGCACCTACCACCATACCCCATTCAAACCAGTACACCTGGCACCTACACCATACCCCATTCAAACCAGTACACCTGGCACCTACCACCATACCCCATTCAAACCAGTACACCTGGCACCTACCACCATACCCCATTCAAACCAGTACACCTGGTACCTACCACCATACCCCATTCAAACCAGTACACCTGGTACCTACCACCATACCCCATTCAAACCGGTACACCTGGTACCTACCACCATACCCCATTCAAACCGGTACACCTGGTACCTACCACCATACCCCATTCAAACCGGTACACCTGGTACCTACTACCATACCCCATTCAAACCGGTACACCTGGCCACCTATACCCCATTCAAACCGGTACACCTGGTACCTACTACCATACCCCATTCAAACCGGTACACCTGGCACCTACCACCATACCCCATTCAAACCGGTACACCTGGCACCTACTACCATACCCCATTCAAACCAGTACACCTGGCACCTACTACCATACCCCATTCAAACCGGTACACCTGGCACCTACCACCATACCCCATTCAAACCGGTCAACCACCTGGCACCTACCACCATACCCCATTCAAACCGGTACACCTGGCACCTACCAACATACCCCATTCAAACCGGTTCACCTGGCACCTACCACCATACCCCATTCAAACCGGTTCACCTGGCACCTACCACCATACCCCATTCAAACCAGTACACCTGGCACCTACCACCATACCCCATTCAAACCGGTTCACCTGGCACCTACCACCATACCCCATTCAAACCGGTACACCTGGCACCTACCACCATACCCCATTCAAACCGGTACACCTGGCACCTACTACCATACCCCATTCAAACCGGTACACCTGGCACCTACTACCATACCCCATTCAAACCGGTACACCTGGCACCTACTACCATACCCCATTCAAACCAGTACACCTGGCACCTACCACCATACCCCATTCAAACCGGTACACCTGGCACCTACTACCATACCCCATTCAAACCAGTACACCTGGCACCTACCACCATACCCCATTCAAACCAGTACACCTGGCACCTACCCCCATACCCCATTCAAACCAGTACACCTGGTACCTACCACCATACCCCATTCAAACCGGTTCACCTGGCACCTACTACCATACCCCATTCAAACCGGTTCACCTGGCACCTACCACCATACCCCATTCAAACCGGTACACCTGGCACCTACTACCATACCCCATTCAAACCGGTACACCTGGCACCTACCACCATACCCCATTCAAACCGGTACACCTGGCACCTACTACCATACCCCATTCAAACCGGTACACCTGGCACCTACTACCATACCCCATTCAAACCGGTACACCTGGCACCTACTACCATACCCCATTCAAACCGGTACACCTGGCACCTACCACCATACCCCATTCAAACCAGTACACCTGGCACCTACCACCATACCCCATTCAAACCGGTACACCTGGCACCTACTACCATACCCCATTCAAACCAGTACACCTGGCATCTACCACCATACCCCATTCAAACCAGTACACCTGGCACCTACCACCATACCCCATTCAAACCGGTACACCTGGCACCTACCACCATACCCCATTCAAACCGGTACACCTGGCACCTACCACCATACCCCATTCAAACCGGTACACCTGGCACCTACCACCATACCCCATTCAAACCGGTACACCTGGCACCTACCACCATACCCCATTCAAACCGGTTCACCTGGCACCTACTACCATACCCCATTCAAACCGGTACACCTGGCACCTACCACCATACCCCATTCAAACCGGTTCACCTGGCACCTACTACCATACCCCATTCAAACCGGTACACCTGGCACCTACCACCATACCCCATTCAAACCGGTTCACCTGGCACCTACTACCATACCCCATTCAAACCGGTACACCTGGCACCTACCACCATACCCCATTCAAACCGGTTCACCTGGCACCTACTACCATACCCTATTCAAACCGGTACACCTGGTACCTACCACCATACCCCATTCAAACCGGTTCACCTGGCACCTACTTCCATACCCCATTCAAACCGGTACACCTGGCACCTACTACCATACCCCATTCAAACCGGTTCACCTGGCACCTACTACCATACCCCATTCAAACCGGTACACCTGGCACCTACCACCATACCCCATTCAAACTGGTACAACTGGCACCTACCACCATACCCCATTCAAACCGGTACACCTGGCACCTACCACCATACCCCGTTCAAACCGGTACACCTGGCACCTACCACCATACCCCGTTCAAACTGGTACAACTGGCACCTACCACCATACCCCATTCAAACCGGTACACCTGGCACCTACCACCATACCCCATTCAAACCGGTACACCTGGCACCTACCACCATACCCCATTCAAACCGGTACACCTGGCACCTGGTACACCTGGCACCTACACCATACCCCATTCAAACCAGTACACCTGGTACCTACCACCATACCCCATTCAAACCGGTACACCTGGTACCTACCACCATACCCCATTCAAACCGGTACACCTGGTACCTACCACCATACCCCATTCAAACCGGTACACCTGGTACCTACCACCATACCCCATTCAAACCGGTACACCTGGTACCTACTACCATACCCCATTCAAACCGGTACACCTGGTACCTACTACCATACCCCATTCAAACCGGTACACCTGGCACCTACCACCATACCCCATTCAAACCGGTACACCTGGCACCTACTACCATACCCCATTCAAACCGGTTCACCTGGCACCTACTACCATACCCCATTCAAACCGGTACACCTGGCACCTACCACCATACCCCATTCAAACCGGTTCACCTGGCACCTACTACCATACCCCATTCAAACCGGTACACCTGGCACCTACCACCATACCCCATTCAAACCGGTTCACCTGGCACCTACTACCATACCCCATTCAAACCGGTACACCTGGCACCTACCACCATACCCCATTCAAACCGGTTCACCTGGCACCTACTACCATACCCCATTCAAACCGGTACACCTGGCACCTACTACCATACCCCATTCAAACCGGTACACCTGGCACCTACCACCATACCCCATTCAAACCGGTACACCTGGCACCTACTACCATACCCCATTCAAACCGTTACACCTGGCACCTACCACCATACCCCATTCAAACCGGTACACCTGGCACCTACTACCATACCCCATTCAAACCGGTACACCTGGCACCTACTACCATACCCCATTCAAACCGGTACACCTGGCACCTACCACCATACCCCATTCAAACCAGTACACCTGGCACCTACCACCATACCCCATTCAAACCAGTACACCTGGCACCTACCACCATACCCCATTCAAACCGGTACACCTGGCACCTACCAACATACCCCATTCAAACTGGTACAACTGGCACCTACCACCATACCCCATTCAAACCGGTACACCTGGCACCTACCACCATACCCCATTCAAACCGGTACACCTGGCACCTACCACCATACCCCATTCAAACCGGTACACCTGGCACCTACCACCATACCCCATTCAAACCGGTACACCTGACACCTACCACCATACCCCATTCAAACCGGTACACCTGGCACCTACCACCATACCCCATTCAAACCGGTACACCTGGCACCTACTACCATACCCCATTCAAACCGGTACACCTGGCACCTACCACCATACCCCATTCAAACCGGTACACCTGACACCTACCACCATACCCCATTCAAACCGGTACACCTGGCACCTACCACCATACCCCATTCAAACCGGTACACCTGGCACCTACCACCATACCCCATTCAAACCGGTACACCTGGCACCTACCACCATACCCCATTCAAACCGGTACACCTGGCACCTACCACCATACCCCATTCAAACTGGTACAACTGGCACCTACCACCATACCCCATTCAAACCGGTACACCTGGCACCTACCACCATACCCCATTCAAACCGGTACACCTGGCACCTACCACCATACCCCATTCAAACCGGTACACCTGGCACCTACCACCATACCCCATTCAAACCGGTACACCTGACACCTACTACCATACCCCATTCAAACCAGTACACCTGGCACCTACTACCATACCCCATTCAAACCGGTACACCTGGCACCTACTACCATACCCCATTCAAACCGGTACACCTGACACCTACCACCATACCCCATTCAAACCGGTACACCTGGCACCTACTACCATACCCCATTCAAACCGGTACACCTGGCACCTACCACCATACCCCATTCAAACCAGTACACCTGGCACCTACTACCATACCCCATTCAAACCGGTACACCTGGCACCTACCACCATACCCCATTCAAACCGGTACACCTGACACCTACTACCATACCCCATTCAAACCGGTACAACTGGCACCTACCACCATACCCCATTCAAACCGGTACACCTGGCACCTACCACCATACCCCATTCAAACTGGTACACCTGGCACCTACCACCATACCCCATTCAAACCGGTACACCTGGCACCTACCACCATACCCCATTCAAACCGGTACACCTGGCACCTACCACCATACCCCATTCAAACCGGTACACCTGGCACCTACCACCATACCCCATTCAAACCGGTACACCTGGCACCTACTACCATACCCCATTCAAACCGGTACACCTGGCACCTACCACCATACCCCATTCAAACCGGTACACCTGGCACCTACTACCATACCCCATTCAAACCGGTACACCTGGCACCTACTACCATACCCCATTCAAACCGGTACACCTGGCACCTACCACCATACCCCATTCAAACCGGTACACCTGGCACCTACCACCATACCCCATTCAAACCGGTACACCTGGCACCTACCCCCATACCCCATTCAAACCAGTACACCTGGCACCTACTACCATACCCCATTCAAACCGGTACACCTGGCACCTACCACCATACCCCATTCAAACCGGTACACCTGGCACCTACCACCATACCCCATTCAAACCGGTACACCTGGCACCTACCACCATACCCCATTCAAACCGGTACACCTGGCACCTACTACCATACCCCATTCAAACCAGTACACCTGGCACCTACCACCATACCCCATTCAAACCGGTACACCTGGCACCTACCACCATACCCCATTCAAACCGGTACACCTGGCACCTACCACCATACCCCATTCAAACCGGTACACCTGGCACCTACCACCATACCCCATTCAAACCGGTACACCTGGCACCTACTACCATACCCCATTCAAACCGGTACACCTGGCACCTACCACCATACCCCATTCAAACCGGTACACCTGGCACCTACCACCATACCCCATTCAAACCGGTACACCTGGCACCTACTACCATACCCCATTCAAACCGGTACACCTGGCACCTACCACCATACCCCATTCAAACCGGTACACCTGGCACCTACCACCATACCCCATTCAAACCAGTACACCTGGCACCTACCACCATACCCCATTCAAACCGGTACACCTGGCACCTACCACCATACCCCATTCAAACCGGTACACCTGGCACCTACTACCATACCCCATTCAAACCGGTACACCTGGCACCTACCACCATACCCCATTCAAACCGGTACACCTGGCACCTACCACCATACCCCATTCAAACCGGTACACCTGGCACCTACCACCATACCCCATTCAAACCGGTACACCTGGCACCTACCACCATACCCCATTCAAACCGGTACACCTGGCACCTACCACCATACCCCATTCAAACCGGTACACCTGGCACCTACTACCATACCCCATTCAAACCAGTACACCTGGCACCTACCACCATACCCCATTCAAACCGGTACACCTGGCACCTACCACCATACCCCATTCAAACCGGTACACCTGGCACCTACCACCATACCCCATTCAAACCGGTACACCTGGCACCTACCACCATACCCCATTCAAACCGGTACACCTGGCACCTACCACCATACCCCATTCAAACCGGTACACCTGGCACCTACTACCATACCCCATTCAAACCGGTACACCTGGCACCTACCACCATACCCCATTCAAACCGGTACACCTGGCACCTACTACCATACCCCATTCAAACCGGTACACCTGGCACCTACCACCATACCCCATTCAAACCGGTACACCTGGCACCTACCACCATACCCCATTCAAATACACCTGGCACCTACCACCATACCCCATTCAAACCGGTACACCTGGCACCTACCACCATACCCCATTCAAACCGGTACACCTGGCACCTACCACCATACCCCATTCAAACCGGTACACCTGGCACCTACCACCATACCCCATTCAAACCGGTACACCTGGCACCTACCCCCATACCCCATTCAAACCGGTACACCTGGCACCTACTACCATACCCCATTCAAACCGGTTCACCTGGCACCTACTACCATACCCCATTCAAACCGGTACACCTGGCACCTACCACCATACCCCATTCAAACCGGTACACCTGGCACCTACTACCATACCCCATTCAAACCGGTACACCTGGCACCTACTACCATACCCCATTCAAACCGGTTCACCTGGCACCTACCACCATACCCCATTCAAACCGGTTCACCTGGCACCTACTACCATACCCCATTCAAACCGGTACACCTGGCACCTACTACCATACCCCATTCAAACCGGTACACCTGGCACCTACTACCATACCCCATTCAAACCGGTTCACCTGGCACCTACTACCATACCCCATTCAAACCGGTACACCTGGCACCTACCACCATACCCCATTCAAACCGGTCACCTGGCACCTACTACCATACCCCATTCAAACCGGTACACCTGGCACCTACTACCATACCCCATTCAAACCGGTTCACCTGGCACCTACTACCATACCCCATTCAAACTGGTACACCTGGCACCTACCACCATACCCCATTCAAACCGGTACACCTGGCACCTACTACCATACCCCATTCAAACTGTACACCTGGCACCTACCACCATACCCTGTTCAAACCGGTACACCTGGCACCTACTACCATACCCCATTCAAACCGGTACACCTGGCACCTACCACCATACCCCATTCAAACCGGTTCACCTGGCACCTACCACCATACCCCATTCAAACCGGTACACCTGGCACCTACCACCATACCCCCATTCAAACCGGTACACCTGGCACCTACTACCATACCCCATTCAAACCGGTACACCTGGCACCTAGTACTATACCCCATTCAAACCAGTACACCTGGCACCTACCACCATACCCCATTCAAACCGGTACACCTGGCACCTACCACCATACCCCATTCAAACCGGTACACCTGGCACCTACTACCATACCCCATTCAAACCGGTACACCTGGCACCTACCACCATACCCCATTCAAACCGGTACACCTGGCACCTACCACCATACCCCATTCAAACCGGTACACCTGGCACCTACCATCATACCCCATTCAAACCGGTACACCTGGCACCTACTACCATACCCCATTCAAACCGGTTCACCTGGCACCTACTACCATACCCCATTCAAACCGGTACACCTGGCACCTACCACCATACCCCATTCAAACCGGTACACCTGGCACCTACCACCATACCCCATTCAAACCGGTACACCTGGCACCTACCACCATACCCCATTCAAACCGGTACACCTGGCACCTACCACCATACCCCATTCAAACCGGTACACCTGGCACCTACCACCATACCCCATTCAAACCGGTACACCTGGCACCTACCACCATACCCCATTCAAACCGGTACACCTGGCACCTACCCCCATACCCCGTTCAAACCGGTACACCTGGCACCTACTACCATACCCCATTCAAACCGGTTCACCTGGCACCTACTACCATACCCCAATCAAACCGGTACACCTGGCACCTACTGCCATACCCCGTTCAAACCGGTACACCTGGCACCTACTACCATACCCCATTCAAACCGGTACACCTGGCACCTACTACCATACCCCATTCAAACCGGTTCACCTGGCACCTACTACCATACCCCATTTAAACCGGTTCACCTGGCACCTACTACCATACCCCATTCAAACCGGTACACCTGGCACCTACTACCATACCCCATTCAAACCGGTACACCTGGCACCTACTACCATACCCCATTCAAACCGGTTCACCTGGCACCTACTACCATACCCCATTCAAACCGGTACACCTGGCACCTACCACCATACCCCGTTCAAACCGGTCACCTGGCACCTACTACCATACCCCATTCAAACCGGTTCACCTGGCACCTACTACCATACCCCATTCAAACCGGTTCACCTGGCACCTACTACCATACCCCATTCAAACTGGTACACCTGGCACCTACCACCATACCCCGTTCAAACCGGTACACCTGGCACCTACTACCATACCCCATTCAAACCGGTACACCTGGCACCTACCACCATACCCTGTTCAAACCGGTACACCTGGCACCTACTACCATACCCCATTCAAACCGGTACACCTGGCACCTACTACCATACCCCATTCAAACCGGTTCACCTGGCACCTACTACCATACCCCATTCAAACCGGTACACCTGGCACCTACCACCATACCCCGTTCAAACCGGTACACCTGGCACCTACTACCATACCCCATTCAAACCGGTACACCTGGCACCTAGTACTATACCCCATTCAAACCGGTACACCTGGCACCTACCACCATACCCCGTTCAAACCGGTACACCTGGCACCTACCACCATACCCCATTCAAACCGGTACACCTGGCACCTACTACCATACCCCATTCAAACCGGTACACCTGGCACCTACTACCATACCCCATTCAAACCGGTACACCTGGCACCTACCACCATACCCCATTCAAACCGGTACACCTGGCACCTACCATCATACCCCATTCAAACCGGTACACCTGGCACCTACTACCATACCCCATTCAAACCGGTTCACCTGGCACCTACTACCATACCCCATTCAAACCGGTTCACCTGGCACCTACTACCATACCCCATTCAAACCGGTTCACCTGGCACCTACTACCATACCCCATTCAAAAGCACTTAAATCTTTTGTCTTGCCCATTCACTCGCTGAGTTGTCTCCTCCCCTTCATCTACACTGATTGAAGTGGATTTAACAAGTGACATCAATAAGGGATCATAGTCTCTGATGTCTCTCTGGAATGCTGTTCCTTGCTCGGATTTCATCAACCTTGTTTGTCAAGAGACAACAAGCAGTTGTTCAGAAGGTGTTGTACGAACTGTGCAGTTTGAGAAGGCCATACCTTGGTGTGAACTAAGCTCGGTCTCTGGTCTCGAATGTGTTCCAATGTCGCAGCAATATCGATCTCTTTCGCACCTGGAAACACATCATATGAATTATGACGTGAAAAATCGTATTCACCAACATGGAGTCAATGATTCACAATGCTGTATAAGTGTCTATCTAGTGATAGAAAACTACACGGGCAAACTATCAAAGACGTCTGACAAGATCAAGATGTCTGACTCACCCTTAGCCATGCGATTGATGACCATGTCAATAAGGATGTAGGTTCCCGTTCTGCCAGTGCCGTCACTGTACGAGACAGAGAACACATCGTCGGATCACACAGCACGTCATAAAGGCCTGCAGAAATAGAAGCTATAGAACGGGCTTCCCCATTCAAGTCAACGATGGCATAATGGGTGAACTGACATCCATTGCAATGGATGACCTTGACTTTACCAGTCAAATTGTCAGAGTTAGAGGTTCCAAGCCTTTTCTATAATGATATTCCTATGATAGAGACACACAGTAGAGGAGTTTGATTTGACAGACTGAATGTAAAGCACAGCTAGTCTCTTCTAGCCCGGTCCCACATCTGGATGGGCTGTACAGCCAACTCCTATGGTCCATTGTCAATGAAAATGACCATTGAAGTTTAGTAAGACAGTACAAACAGATCTGGGACCAGGCTAAGTCTTTACCTCTGTATAGAGAAACTAGGTTAGCTGTAGGTTTACCTGCAGTGGACGATGATGGGGCAGGATCTACCTCTGTAGCACCTATTCACCTTCCTGTTGGAGGGAGGGAGGGAGGGGGGGGTGGGTGGGAGAGAGGGGGATGGGAGAGAGGGGGATGGGAGAGAGGGAGAGGGAGGGGGGTGGGAGGGAGGGAGGGAGGGGAGAGAGGAAGGGGGGGTGGGAGAGAGGGAGAGGGGTGGGAGAGAGGGAGAGGGAGGAGGGGTGGGAGGGAGGGGGAGAGAGGAAGGGGGGTGGGAGAGAGGGAGGGGGTGGGAGAGAGGGGGGTGGGAGAAAGGGAGGGGGAGAGAGGGAGGGGGGTGGGAGAGAGGGAGGGGGTGGGAGAGAGAGGGGGGTGGGAGAAAGGGAGGGGGAGAGAGGGAGGGGGTGGGAGAGAGGGAGGGGGTGGGAGAGAGGGGGGTGGGAGAAAGGGAGGGGGAGAGAGGGAGGGGTGTTGGGAGAGAGGGAGAGGGGGAGAGAGAGAGGGGGGTAGGGAGGGAGGGAGGGTGGGAGAGAGGGAGGGTGGAAGGGAGGGGGTGGGAGAGAGGGAGGGAGGGAGGGGGTGGGAGGGAGGGAGGGAGTGGAGGAAGGAAAGAGAACAATATCACTAAATGTAATGTTAACGGACAAGTCTAGATTGGATGCTGCATACAAGTACTGTTTCTGCTTTACTGGTCTTAAAATACACACAGAAAACAAGGTTCCCATCTCTGCCTGTCTGGAGGCCTGGATATGAATTACAATTAGTTACAACATATTAGTCTTTGAGGTTGAGGTTAGAGAAACTCAACCCATCAGTGGAAAGGACAGAAAGTCAAGGCTGGGTAGAGGGTTGAAGGAAGGAGGGAAGGAAGGAAGGGGGCGACGGATGGACTGTCCGGCCAGCGTCGACTCCTGCTGCAGTCACACCTGCCAATGATCATTTTTGTGACTATGCAACTGGACCCAGACTACTAGCTGCAAATCACAAAAATGCCACTGGGAGATGTGGAGAATCCCAAGGGCCAATAGCTGACCGCCACCACTGAGAGAAAGAGAGGAATAACCAATAAGGAGGTAGAGAAAGAGAGGGATAACCAATAAGGAGGTACAGAGAGAGAGGGATAACCAATAAGGAGGTAGAGAAAGAGAGGGATAACCAATAAGGAGGTACAGAGAGAGAGGGATAACCAATAAGGAGGTACAGAGAGAGAGGGATAACCAATAAGGAGGTAGAGAAAGAGAGGGATAACCAATAAGGAGGTAGAGAAAGAGAGGGATAACCAATAAGGAGGTAGAGAAAGAGAGGGATAACCAATAAGGAGGTAGAGAAAGAGAGGGATAACCAATAAGGAGGTAGAGAAAGAGAGGGATAACCAATAAGGAGGTAGAGAAAGAGAGGGATAACCAATAAGGAGGTAGAGAAAGAGAGGGATAACCAATAAGGAGGTACAGAGAGAGAGGGATAACCAATAAGGAGGTACAGAGAGAGAGGGATAACCAATAAGGAGGTAGAGAAAGAGAGGGATAACCAATAAGGAGGTAGAGAAAGAGAGGGATAACCAATAAGGAGGTAGAGAAAGAGAGGGATAACCAATAAAGAGGTACAGAGAGAGAGGGATAACCAATAAGGAGGTAGAGAAAGAGAGGGATAACCAATAAGGAGGTAGAGAAAGAGAGGGATAACCAATAAGGAGGTAGAGAAAGAGAGAGGTAGTGAGGAAGGTAGGTAGAGATGTACTAAGAAAGAGATGGATTAAGTAAAGGAAGCTATCAGGGAAGGACAAAGAAGTGGAAAAACATGATCTCAAACAACAAATTAAGGAATATATACACAGTTGCTTCATTAATCTTACAAGGTTCAAGCATCACTTCCTATTACATAGGACAGTATTTGGCCTGGCCACACAGTCATTACATAGGACAGTATTTGGCCTGGCCACACAGTCATTACATAGGACAGTATTTGGCCTGGCCACACAGTCATTACATAGGACAGTATTTGGCCTGGCCACACAGTCATTACATAGGACAGTATTTGGCCACACAGTCATTACACAGGACAGTATTTGGCCACACAGTCATTACATAGGACAGTATTTGGCCACACAGTCATTACACAGGACAGTATTTGGCCACACAGTCATTACATAGGACAGTATTTGGGCACACAGTCATTACATAGGACAGTATTTGGCCACACAGTCATTACATAGGACAGTATTTGGACACACAGGACAGTATTTGGCCACACAGTCATTACACAGGACAGTATTTGGCCACACAGTCATTACATAGGACAGTATTTGGACACACAGGACAGTATTTGGGCACACAGTCATTACACAGGACAGTATTTGGCCACACAGTCATTACATAGGACAGTATTTGGCCTGGCCACACAATCATTACATAGGACAGTATTTGGCCACACAGTCATTACACAGGACAGTATTTGGCCACACAGTCATTACATAGGACAGTATTTGGGCACACAGTCATTACATAGGACAGTATTTGGCCTGGCCACACAATCATTACATAGGACAGTATTTGGCCACACAGTCATTACACAGGACAGTATTTGGCCACACAGTCATTACATAGGACAGTATTTGGGCACACAGTCATTACATAGGACAGTATTTGGCCACACAGTCATTACACAGGACAGTATTTGGCCACACAGTCATTACATAGGACAGTATTTGGCCACACAGTCATTACACAGGACAGTATTTGGCCACACAGTCATTACATAGGACAGTATTTGGGCACACAGTCATTACATAGGACAGTATTTGGCCACACAGTCATTACATAGGACAGTATTTGGGCACACAGTCATTACATAGGACAGTATTTGGACACACAGGACAGTATTTGGCCACACAATCATTACATAGGACAGTATTTGGCCTGGCCACACAATCATTACATAGGACAGTATTTGGACTGGCCACACAATCATTACATAGGACTAGTATCACTGCTCTGACTAGTATCACTACTCTGACTAGTATCACTGCTCTGACTAGTATCACTGCTCTGACTAGTATCACTGCTCTGACTAGTATCACTACTCTGACTAGTATCACTACTCTGACTAGTATCACTACTCTGATTAGTATCACTGCTCTGACTAGTATCACTGTTCTGACTAGTATCACTGCTCTGACTAGTATCACTGCTCTGACTAGTATCACTACTCTGACTAGTATCACTGTTCTGACTAGTATCACTACTCTGACTAGTATCACTGCTCTGACTAGTACCACTGCTCTGACTAGTATCACTGTTCTGACTAGTATCACTACTCTGACTAGTATCACTGTTCTGACTAGTATCACTGCTCTGACTAGTATCACTGTTCTGACTAGTATCACTGCTCTGACTAGTATCACTGTTCCGACTAGTATCACTACTCTGACTAGTATCACTGCTCTGACTAGTATCACTACTCTGACTAGTATCACTGTTCTGACTAGTATCACTGCTCTGACTAGTATCACTACTCTGACTAGTATCACTGCTCTGACTAGTATCACTACTCTGACTAGTAACACTGTTCTGACTAGTATCACTGCTCTGACTAGTATCGCTACTCTGACTAGTAACACTGTTCTGACTAGTATCACTGCTCTGACTAGTATCACTGCTCTGATTAGTATCACTGCTCTGACTAGTATCACTGCTCTGACTAGTAACACTGTTCTGACTAGTTTCTCTGCTCTGACTAGTATCACTGTTCTGACTAGTCTCACTGCTCTGACTAGTATCACTGCTCTGACTAGTATCACTGCTCTGACTAGTATCACTACTCTGACTAGTATCACTGTTCTGACTAGTATCACTGCTCTGACTAGTATCACTACTCTGACTAGTATCACTGCTCTGACTAGTATCACTACTCTGACTAGTAACACTGTTCTGACTAGTATCACTGCTCTGACTAGTATCACTGCTCTGACTAGTATCACTACTCTGACTAGTAACACTGTTCTGACTAGTATCACTGCTCTGACTAGTATCACTGCTCTGACTAGTATCACTGCTCTGACTAGTATCACTGCTCTGACTAGTATCACTGCTCTGACTAGTATCACTGCTCTGACTAGTATCGCTACTCTGACTAGTAACACTGCTCTGACTAGTATCACTGCTCTGACTAGTATCACTGCTCTGACTAGTATCACTGCTCTGACTAGTATCGCTACTCTGACTAGTAACACTGTTCTGACTAGTATCACTGCTCTGACTAGTATCACTGCTCTGATTAGTATCACTGCTCTGACTAGTATCACTGCTCTGACTAGTAACACTGTTCTGACTAGTTTCTCTGCTCTGACTAGTATCACTGTTCTGACTAGTCTCACTGCTCTGACTAGTATCACTGCTCTGACTAGTATCACTGCTCTGACTAGTATCACTACTCTGACTAGTATCACTGTTCTGACTAGTATCACTGCTCTGACTAGTATCACTACTCTGACTAGTATCACTGCTCTGACTAGTATCACTACTCTGACTAGTAACACTGTTCTGACTAGTATCACTGCTCTGACTAGTATCACTGCTCTGACTAGTATCACTACTCTGACTAGTAACACTGTTCTGACTAGTATCACTGCTCTGACTAGTATCACTGCTCTGACTAGTATCGCTACTCTGACTAGTAACACTGTTCTGACTAGTCTCACTGCTCTGACTAGTATCACTGCTCTGACTAGTATCACTACTCTGACTAGTATCACTGCTCTGACTAGTATCACTACTCTGACTAGTAACACTGTTCTGACTAATAATAATAATAATAATATATGCCATTTCGCAGACGCTTTTATCCAAAGCGACTTACAGTCATGTGTGCATACATTCTACGTATCACTGCTCTGACTAGTATCACTACTCTGACTAGTATCACTGTTCTGACTAGTCTCACTGCTCTGACTAGTATCACTGCTCTGACTAGTATCACTGCTCTGACTAGTATCACTACTCTGACTAGTATCACTACTCTGACTAGTATCACTGTTCTGACTAGTATCACTGCTCTGACTAGTATCACTACTCTGACTAGTATCACTGCTCTGACTAGTATCACTACTCTGACTAGTAACACTGTTCTGACTAGTATCACTGCTCTGACTAGTATCACTACTCTGACTAGTATCACTGCTCTGACTAGTATCACTGCTCTGATTAGTATCACTGCTCTGACTAGTATCACTGCTCTGACTAGTAACACTGTTCTGACTAGTTTCTCTGCTCTGACTAGTATCACTGTTCTGACTAGTCTCACTGCTCTGACTAGTATCACTGCTCTGACTAGTATCACTACTCTGACTAGTATCACTACTCTGACTAGTATCACTGCTCTGACTAGTATCGCTACTCTGACTAGTATCACTGCTCTGACTAGTATCACTACTCTGACTAGTAACACTGTTCTGACTAGTATCACTGCTCTGACTAGTATCACTGCTCTGATTAGTATCACTGCTCTGACTAGTATCACTGCTCTGACTAGTAACACTGCTCTGACTAGTATCACTGTTCTGACTAGTCTCACTGCTCTGACTAGTATCACTGCTCTGACTAGTATCACTACTCTGACTAGTATCACTGTTCTGACTAGTCTCACTGCTCTGACTAGTATCACTGCTCTGACTAGTATCACTGCTCTGACTAGTAACACTGTTCTGACTAGTTTCTCTGCTCTGACTAGTATCACTGTTCTGACTAGTCTCACTGCTCTGACTAGTATCACTGCTCTGACTAGTATCACTACTCTGACTAGTATCACTACTCTGACTAGTATCACTGCTCTGACTAGTATCGCTACTCTGACTAGTATCACTGCTCTGACTAGTATCACTACTCTGACTAGTAACACTGTTCTGACTAGTATCACTGCTCTGACTAGTATCACTGCTCTGACTAGTATCACTACTCTGACTAGTATCACTGTTCTGACTAGTATCACTACTCTGACTAGTATCACTGCTCTGATTAGTATCACTGCTCTGACTAGTATCACTGCTCTGACTAGTAACACTGTTCTGACTAGTTTCTCTGCTCTGACTAGTATCACTGTTCTGACTAGTCTCACTGCTCTGACTAGTATCACTGCTCTGACTAGTATCACTACTCTGACTAGTATCACTACTCTGACTAGTATCACTGTTCTGACTAGTCTCACTGCTCTGACTAGTATCACTGCTCTGACTAGTATCACTACTCTGACTAGTATCACTACTCTGACTAGTATCACTACTCTGACTAGTATCACTACTCTGACTAGTATCACTGCTCTGATTAGTACCACTGTTCTGACTAGTATCACTACTCTGACTAGTATCACTACTCTGACTAGTATCACTACTCTGACTAGTATCACTGCTCTGATTAGTACCACTACTCTGACTAGTATCACTGCTCTGATTAGTATCACTACTCTGACTAGTATCACTGCTCTGACTAGTATCACTACTCTGACTAGTATCACTGCTCTGACTAGTATCACTACTCTGACTAGTAACACTGTTCTGACTAGTATCACTGCTCTGACTAGTATCACTGCTCTGACTAGTATCGCTACTCTGACTAGTATCACTGCTCTGACTAGTATCACTACTCTGACTAGTAACACTGTTCTGACTAGTATCACTACTCTGACTAGTAACACTGCTCTGATTAGTATCACTGCTCTGACTAGTATCACTGCTCTGACTAGTAACACTGTTCTGACTAGTTTCTCTGCTCTGACTAGTATCACTGTTCTGACTAGTCTCACTGCTCTGACTAGTATCACTGCTCTGACTAGTATCACTACTCTGACTAGTATCACTACTCTGACTAGTATCACTACTCTGACTAGTATCACTGCTCTGATTAGTACCACTGTTCTGACTAGTATCACTACTCTGACTAGTATCACTACTCTGACTAGTATCACTACTCTGACTAGTATCACTGCTCTGATTAGTACCACTGTTCTTGAATAACCTTTACGTCTCAGACTCAAGGCCTTCGTCAGACCCGATACATACAGCGTATTAAAGAGCAGTGATACAACCAAGATCAGTTAAGTTGCAGTGAATTAAGTGATACTGCCAAGTGGTGTACTGTATGTCAAGTTGAATAAACAGACATTCAATTCAATGAATCTGCAGTACCTGCGGAAGTCCAGCAGAGGGCGTGTGGAGGTAGGGATTCCGTTGGCGGGCCAGCTGAGCAGATGGAACTGTGTCAGGGTTCGAGTCTCCTGGGTCTGAACGTTCTTCAGGTAGAAACTACGAACCAGGAAGTCCTTACACCAGATGTGTTCAGAGACCAAGTTCACCTTGTAGGGAACAAAGATAATTTAATATCACCGAGTGGGCACCTGAACAAGGCAGTTAATCGACAGTTCCCCGGGCGCCGAAGACGTGGATGTCGATGAAGGCAGCCCCCCCTCTCCCTCCCAGTACCTCTCTGATTCAGATAGGTTGGGTTAAAATGCGGAAGACACATTTCAGTTAAAAGCATTCAGTTTTACAACTGATAATGCTTTTTGTCTTTATTTTTATTTTTTGTGTGTGTTTTGTTGTTGCTTACGTATGTATACGATCACATCTATGTCTCTATTATGCAGGGAATACCTTGGGAACACATTTCCAGAATTAAAATCACTCGGACACTAGTCAGAGCAGTGACACTAATGGTACTCAGGACTACAGTAGAATGGTGGGGGGATCGACTATGTGTACTCAGGACTGCAGTAGAATGGTGGGTGGATCGACTATGTGTACTCAGGACTGCAGTAGAATGGTGGGTGGATCGACTATGTGTACTCAGGACTGCAGTAGAATGGTGGGTGGATCGACTATGTGTACTCAGGACTGCAGTAGAATGGTGGCTGGATCGACTATGTGTACTCAGGACTGCAGTAGAATGGTGGGTGGATCGACTATGTGTACTCAGGACTGCAGTAGAATGGTGGGTGGATCGACTATGTGTACTCAGGACTGCAGTAGAATGGTGGCTGGATCGACTATGTGTACTCAGGACTACAGTAGAATGGTGGGGGGATCGACTATGTGTACTCAGGACTACAGTAGAATGGTGGGTGGAACGACTATGTGTACTCAGGACTACAGTAGAATGGTGGGGGGGATCGACTATGTGTACTCAGGACTACAGTAGAATGGTGGGGGGGATAGACTATGTGTACTCAGGACTACAGTAGAATGGTGGGGGGATCGACTATGTGTACTCAGGACTACAGTAGAATGGTGGGGGGATCGACTATGTGTACTCAGGACTACAGTAGAATGGTGGGGTGGATCGACTATGTGTACTCAGGACTGCAGTAGAATGGTGGGTGGATAGACTATGTGTACTCAGGACTACAGTAGAATGGTGGGTGGATCGACTATGTGTACTCAGGACTGCAGTAGAATGGTGGGGGGATCGACTATGTGTACTCAGGACTGCAGTAGAATGGTGGGGGGATCGACTATGTGTACTCAGGACTGCAGTAGAATGGTGGGGGGATCGACTATGTGTACTCAGGACTGCAGTAGAATGGTGGGTGGATCGACTATGTGTACTCAGGACTGCAGTAGAATGGTGGGGGGATCGACTATGTGTACTCAGGACTGCAGTAGAATGGTGGGGGGATCGACTATGTGAACTCAGGACTGCAGTAGAATGGTGGGGGGATCGACTATGTGTACTCAGGACTGCAGTAGAATGGTGGGTGGATCGACTATGTGTACTCAGGACTGCAGTAGAATGGTGGGTGGATCGACTATGTGTACTCAGGACTGCAGTAGAATGGTGGGTGGATCGACTATGTGTACTCAGGACTACAGTAGAATGGTGGGGGGATCGACTATGTGTACTCAGGACTGCAGTAGAATGGTGGGGGGGATCGACTATGTGAACTCAGGACTGCAGTAGAATGGTGGGGGGATCGACTATGTGTACTCAGGACTGCAGTAGAATGGTGGGGGGGATCGACTATGTGTACTCAGGACTACAGTAGAATGGTGGGGGGATCGACTATGTGTACTCAGGACTACAGTAGAATGGTGGGGGGATCGACTATGTGAACTCAGGACTGCATATCCAATTACCATAGAGTCTGAGAGGGATTTTTCCTTCTTCGTCTGTACCACATTGAATAGTGCTGTTAATACAGAGATACACTATAGATAAGTGGTTCTCAATCCTGGTCCCGGGGGCCCAAAGGGGGTGCACATTATTATTATTATTTTTTTGCCCAAGGACTGGCCACCCCACATAGCCTGGTTCTTCTTCTTCTTCTTCCCAAGGACTGGCCACCCCACATAGCCTGGTTCTTCTTCTTCTTCTTCCCAAGGACTGGCCACCCCACATAGCCTGGTTCTTCTTCTTCTTCTTCCCAAGGACTGGCCACCCCACATAGCCTGGTTCTTCTTCTTCTTCTTCCCAAGGACTGGCCACCCCACATAGCCTGGTTCTTCTTCTTCTTCTTCCCAAGGACTGGCCACCCCACATAGCCTGGTTCTTCTTCTTCTTCTTCCCAAGGACTGGCCACCCCACATAGCCTGGTTCTTCTTCTTCTTCTTCCCAAGGACTGGCCACCCCACATAGCCTGGTTCTTCTTCTTCTTCTTCCCAAGGACTGGCCACCCCACATAGCCTGGTTCTTCTTCTTCTTCTTCCCAAGGACTGGCCACCCCACATAGCCTGGTTCTTCTTCTTCTTCTTCCCAAGGACTGGCCACCCCACATAGCCTGGTTCTTCTTCTTCTTCTTCCCAAGGACTGGCCACCCCACATAGCCTGGTTCTTCTTCTTCTTCTTCCCAAGGACTGGCCACCCCACATAGCCTGGTTCTTCTTCTTCTTCTTCCCAAGGACTGGCCACCCCACATAGCCTGGTTCTTCTTCTTCTTCTTCCCAAGGACTGGCCACCCCACATAGCCTGGTTCTTCTTCTTCTTCTTCCCAAGGACTGGCCACCCCACATAGCCTGGTTCTTCTTCTTCTTCTTCCCAAGGACTGGCCACCCCACATAGCCTGGTTCTTCTTCTTCTTCTTCCCAAGGACTGGCCACCCCACATAGCCTGGTTCTTCTTCTTCTTCTTCCCAAGGACTGGCCACCCCACATAGCCTGGTTCTTCTTCTTCTTCTTCCCAAGGACTGGCCACCCCACATAGCCTGGTTCTTCTTCTTCTTCTTCCCAAGGACTGGCCACCCCACATAGCCTGGTTCTTCTTCTTCTTCTTCCCAAGGACTGGCCACCCCACATAGCCTGGTTCTTCTTCTTCTTCTTCCCAAGGACTGGCCACCCCACATAGCCTGGTTCTTCTTCTTCTTCTTCCCAAGGACTGGCCACCCCACATAGCCTGGTTCTTCTTCTTCTTCTTCCCAAGGACTGGCCACCCCACATAGCCTGGTTCTTCTTCTTCTTCTTCCCAAGGACTGGCCACCCCACATAGCCTGGTTCTTCTTCTTCTTCTTCCCAAGGACTGGCCACCCCTCATAGTCTGGTTCCTCTCTAGGTTTCTAATCTCCACCCGGCACAGCCAGAAGAGGACTGGCAACCCCTCATAGCCTGGTTCCTCTCTAGGTTTCTAATCTCCACCCGGGACAGCCAGAAGAGGACTGGCCACCCCACATAGCCTGGTTCTTCTCTAGGTTTCT
The DNA here is from genome assembly GCF_023373465.1 of Oncorhynchus keta. Taxonomy (NCBI): domain Eukaryota; kingdom Metazoa; phylum Chordata; class Actinopteri; order Salmoniformes; family Salmonidae; genus Oncorhynchus; species Oncorhynchus keta. The sequence goes on from NC_068427.1 coordinate 50,646,943, forward strand.
AATCTCCACCCGGCACAGCCAGAAGAGGACTGGCCACCCCACATAGCCTGGTTCTTCTCTAGGTTTCTAATCTCCACCCGGCACAGCCAGAAGAGGACTGGCAACCCCTCATAGCCTGGTTCCTCTCTAGGTTTCTAATCTCCACCCGGGACAGCCAGAAGAGGACTGGCCACCCCTCATAGCCTGGTTCCTCTCTAGGTTTCTAATCTCCACCCGGGACAGCCAGAAGAGGACTGGCCACCCCACATAGCCTGGTTCCTCTCTAGGTTTATAATCTCCACCCCTCATAGCCTGGTTCCTCTCTAGGTTTATAATATCCACCCCACAAAGCCTGGTTCCTCTCTAGGTTTCTAATCTCCAACCGGCACAGCCAGAAGAGGACTGGCCACCCCACATAGCCTGGTTCCTCTCTAGGTTTCTTCCTAGGTTTTGGCCTTTCTAGGGAGTTTTTCCTAGCCACCGTGCTTCTACACCTGCATTGCTTGCTGTTTGGGGTTTTAGGCTGGGTTTCTGTACAGCACTTTGAGATATCAGCTGATGTACGAAGGGCTATATAAATACATTAGATTAGATTTGAACTACTCACCTGATTGAAATCATCAACTTGTCATCAGATTTACATGATTTCAATCAGGTGTGTAGTTGCTAAGGACCAGGAATTGAGAACTACTGATAACGATATATACTGTATATATAAACCCCTCACCTCGTAGATGTGGTAGAGGGACGATCCCTCGTCAGGCCAGTAGCGAACACACTGAGTCTCTCCGTCCTCAACCAGGGCAGTCATCATCACTATCACTGTGCAGCCATTCTCCCACACCATCTATAGTACAACAACACACTATCACTGTGCAGCCATTCTCCCACACCATCTATAGTACAACAACACACTATCACTGTGCAGCCATTCTCCCACACCATCTATAGTACAACAACACTGTCACACAGCGGGCTGTACTGGTATATACTGTGATTGACATGCTAGACTAGGGCTGTACTGGTACATACTGTGATTGACATGCTAGACTAGGGCTGTACTGGTATATACTGTGATTGACATGCTAGAGTAGGGCTGTACTGGTATATACTGTGATTGACATGCTAGACTAGGGCTGTACTGGTACATACTGTGATTGACATGCTAGACTAGGGCTGTACTGGTATATACTGTGATTGACATGCTAGACTAGGGCTGTACTGGTATATACTGTGATTGACATGCTAGAGTAGAGCTGTACTGGTATATACTGTGATTGACATGCTAGACTAGGGCTGTACTGGTATATACTGTGATTGACATGCTAGACTAGGGCTGTACTGGTATATACTGTGATTGACATGCTAGACTAGGGCTGTACTGGTATATACTGTGATTGACATGCTAGAGTAGGGCTGTACTGGTATATACTGTGATTGACATGCTAGAGTAGGGCTGTACTGGTATATACTGTGATTGACATGCTAGACTAGGGCTGTACTGGTATATACTGTGATTGACATGCTAGAGTAGAGCTGTACTGGTATATACTGTGATTGACATGCTAGACTAGGGCTGTACTGGTATATACTGTGATTGACATGCTAGAGTAGGGCTGTACTGGTACATACTGTGATTGACATGCTAGACTAGGGCTGTACTGGTATATACTGTGATTGACATGCTAGAGTAGGGCTGTACTGGTATAGACTGTGATTGACATGCTAGACTAGGGCTGTACTGGTATAGACTGTGATTGACATGCTAGACTAGGGCTGTACTGGTATAGACTGTGATTGACATGCTAGACTAGGGCTGTACTGGTATATACTGTGATTGACATGCTAGACTAGGGCTGTACTGGTATATACTGTGATTGACATGCTAGACTAGGGCTGTACTGGTATATACTGTGATTGACATGCTAGAGTAGGGCTGTACTGGTATATACTGTGATTGACATGCTAGACTAGGGCTGTACTGGTATATACTGTGATTGACATGATAGACTAGGGCTGTACTGGTATATACTGTGATTGACATGCTAGACTAGGGCTGTACTGGTATATACTGTGATTGACATGCTAGACTAGGGCTGTACTGGTATATACTGTGATTGACATGCTAGACTAGGGCTGTACTGGTATATACTGTGATTGACATGCTAGACTAGGGCTGTACTGGTATATACTGTGATTGACATGATAGACTAGGGCTGTACTGGTATATACTGTGATTGACATGCTAGACTAGGGCTGTACTGGTATATACTGTGATTGACATGCTAGACTAGGGCTGTACTGGTATATACTGTGATTGACATGCTAGACTAGGGCTGTACTGGTATATACTGTGATTGACATGCTAGAGTAGGGCTGTACTGGTATATACTGTGATTGACATGCTAGACTAGGGCTGTACTGGTATATACTGTGATTGACATGCTAGACTAGGGCTGTACTGGTATATACTGTGATTGACATGCTAGGGCTGTACTGGTATATACTGTGACTACTGTGATTGCATGCTAGGGCTGGTATATACTGTGATTGACATGATAGACTAGGGCTGTACTGGTATATACTGTGATTGACATGCTAGACTAGGGCTGTACTGGTACATACTGTGATTGACATGCTAGACTAGGGCTGTACTGGTATATACTGTGATTGACATGCTAGACTAGGGCTGTACTGGTATATACTGTGATTGACATGCTAGACTAGGTCTGTACTGGTATAGACTGTGATTGACATGCTAGAGTAGGGCTGTACTGGTATATACTGTGATTGACATGCTAGAGTAGGGCCATAGTTACTGCCCCATGTCCTTCTACATCAACTGTGTCACTATACACAAGTAGCCCTGTTCTGATTTTTTCCAAGTTTCAGTTTATTAATGTGCCATTAAAGCGCTTTTCCTTCAACATTTTGGTCAGCTGACACTCAAGCTAAAAGTTCCTCAGAGTACTATGTGTTCCACTGACCTGCCAGAAGTCAGCGATGGTGTGTGCTACTGACCTGCCAGAAGTCAGCGATGGTGTGTGCCAGTGGTCCCTGGGTGGCGATGTAAGCAGGCAGTCGAGGATCGTGGTCAATCTGGGGTTTTATAGATAGAGGATATTAAATGACACCTGTGTAAACCACGGGACATCACAAGAGTAGCAGTCAGAGATCTTACTATGATGCTGGCGTTAATGTAGTCTTCCTTGGTGGAGTTGCTCTCCGTCTTCAGTTTCACACGGGAGTGGTCATCTAGAACAGAACAGAGAGTAACTAACCAAGCTCGAGAAGAGGATCGTAGATGTAACGTTAAGTCCTGGATTCAATCTAACGCAGGTGAACGGCCTGCACACAGCAATAGGCTTGTAGGAAAAAAAGGCTATTTTTTTCTCCCTGACGTTTGCTGAGATCGCGCTTGTCTCTAAATGCTACGGATGCTCATCTCAAGCAGAAAAAAAACACTTGACCTTTTATCATGTGATGTTTGAATCCCAGCCCAAGACTAGAGGAGAAACCCTGAGGAGAGGTAAAGGAGACTCACAGGGAAGAGACTCGGGGCAGCGGTTCTTCTCCAGCTGGGATTCACTCTGCCCGACGGTGACAGCACTGGGTTCAGCCTGGTAGGAACATAGAGCGTTCCATTCCTTCATCAGACGCTCCTTATCCTTCAGATGATCCTCCATATAGGCCTGAGGAGAAGGACACGGACGTTATGAACAGAGTTCAGAATATCTCTGCTATGGGATATTAAGACTAGTTGTTAGAGTGTATCTCTGCCATGAGATATTAAGACTAGTTGTTAGAGTGTATCTCTGCCATGGGATATTAAGACTAGTTGTTAGAGTGTATCTCTGCCATGGGATATTAAGACTAGTTGTTAGAGTGTATCTCTGCCATGGGATATTAAGACTAGTTGTTAGAGTGTATCTCTGCCATGGGATATTAAGACTAGTTGTTAGAGTGTATCTCTGCCATGGGATATTAAGACTAGTTGTTAGAGTGTATCTCTGCCATGGGATATTAAGACTAGTTGTTAGAGTGTATTTGATGAGAGCTCAAAGGCATTATCATTATTAAACAATCAGGGCCCATTTCCTGGACAGAGATAAATTTAATGACCCCATACCCTCTGATACTGACCAGTAGTAAGTATAATGACCCCATACCCTCTGATACTGACCAGTAGTAAGTATAATGACCCCATACCCTCTGATACTGACCAGTAGTAAATATAATGACCCCATACCCTCTGATACTGACCAGTAGTAAGTATAATGACCCCATACCTTCTGATACTGACCAGTAGTAAATATAATAACCCCATACCCTCTGATACTGACCAGTAGTAAGTATAATGACCCCATACCCTGATACTGACCAGTAGTAAATATAATGACCCCATACCCTCTGATACTGACCAGTAGTAAATATAATGACCCCATACCCTCTGATACTGACCAATAGTAAATATAATGACCCCATACCCTGATACTGACCAGTAGTAAATATAATGACCCCATGCCCTCTGATACTGACCAGTAGTAAATATAATGACCCCATACCCTCTGATACTAACCAGTAGTAAATATAATGACCCCATACCCTGATACTGACCAGTAGTAAATATAATGACCCCATACCCTCTGATACTGACCAATAGTAAATATAATGACCCCATACCCTGATACTGACCAGTAGTAAATATAATGACCCCATACCCTCTGATACTGACCAGTAGTAAATATAATGACCCCATACCCTGATACTGACCAGTAGTAAATATAATGACCCCATACCCTCTGATACTGACCAGTAGTAAATATAATGACCCCATACCCTCTGATACTGACCTGTAGTAAATATAATGACCCCATTCCCTGATACTGACCTGTAGTAAATATAATGACCCCATTCCCTGATACTGACCAGTAGTAAATATAATGACCCCATACCCTCTGATACTGACCTGTAGTAAATATAATGACCCCATTCCCTGATACTGACCTGTAGTAAATATAATGACCCCATTCCCTGATACTGACCTGTAGTAAATATAATGACCCCATTCCCTGATACTGACCTGTAGTAAATATAATGACCCCATTCCCTGATACTGACCAGTAGTAAATATAATGACCCCATTCCCTGATACTGACCAGTAGTAAATATAATGACCCCATACCCTGACACTGACCAGTATCATGTGACCAGTAGAGATGTCCATCTTGGACTGTGCGGGCTCCTCGCTCCAGGAGGGCGTACTGCTGTGTGAGGAGGGGCTGTGTTGTGGGCCGTCACTGAACTGGGACGACACACTGCTCACCCTGGAGGTGTCTGTCCCCCTCCGACCCCCCGCTCCCACACCCACCGCCTCCTGACGACTGAGCGAAGTCTTGGCTGCCATGTGCTGCCGGCAGAGCTCCTAGGAAGTCGACAGAAAGATATTCCCGTAAACAAGATGTAAACAACAAGCGAATCACTTTCATCAGCCATAATTATGATTCTATCATCACAACTCGTGAGACATTTAATAGAGACGTTATGGTAAAATGTCACACAAAGCAACTAACAACTGTGTATGGAGATGTATGCCCAATACAAAATGATAACCAACTCATCGTGGCTTTGCCACAATATTGGAATTACTTTTTAAAAAAAATGTAATAATTAGTCTACCTGCCACCCGTTAAAAACATAAATGGCTTAGAATGATTAGTGTAAATCAAAAAAATGCATCGAAAGTTTTGACAGCAATGCAGCATAAGATTCAAGTCAGTTGGGAACAGGGCTTTGATGTCCCAATACCTTGACACCGGGTCTTTGAACTGACATATCTATCCTTTCATTTCAATTTATTAAGCTATTATATTAAATACTTGCTTCAAAAATAATGCTCAATATATGGGGCATTGAACAGTCAGCCTTGTGCAGACTCTGCCACGAGGAAACAGATTCAATAGATCAGTCAGCCCTGTGCAGACTCTGCCACGAGGAAACAGAATCAATAGATCAGTCAGTCCTGTGCAGACTCTGACACGAGGAAACAGAATCAATAGATCAGTCAGCCCTGTGCAGACTCTGCCACGAGGAAACAGATTCAATAGATCAGTCAGCCCTGTGCAGACTCTGCCACGAGGAAACAGATTCAATAGATCAGTCAGCCCTGTGCAGACTCTGCCACGAGGAAACAGAATCAATAGATCAGTCAGCCCTGTGCAGACTCTGCCACGAGGAAACAGAATCAATAGATCAGTCAGCCCTGTGCAGACTCTGCCACGAGGACACAGAATCAATAGATCAGTCAGCCCTGTGCAGACTCTGCCACGAGGAAACAGAATCAATAGATCAGTCAGTCCTGTGCAGACTCTGCCACGAGGAAACAGAATCAATAGATCAGTCAGTCCTGTGCAGACTCTGCCACGAGGAAACAGATTCAATAGATCAGTCAGCCCTGTGCAGACTCTGCCACGAGGAAACAGAATCAATAGATCAGTCAGTCCTGTGCAGACTCTGCCACGAGGAAACAGAATCAATAGATCAGTCAGTCCTGTGCAGACTCTGCCACGAGGAAACAGAATCAATAGATCAGTCAGTCCTGTGCAGACTCTGCCACGAGGAAACAGAATCAATAGATCAGTCAGCCCTGTGCAGACTCTGCCACGAGGAAACAGAATCAATAGATCAGTCAGCCCTGTGCAGACTCTGCCACGAGGAAACAGAATCAATAGATCAGTCAGCCCTGTGCAGACTCTGCCACGAGGAAACAGAATCAATAGATCAGTCAGCCCTGTGCAGACTCTGCCACGAGGAAACAGAATCAATAGATCAGTCAGTCCTGTGCAGACTCTGCCACGAGGAAACAGAATCAATAGATCAGTCAGTCCTGTGCAGACTCTGCCACGAGGAAACAGAATCAATAGATCAGTCAGCCCTGTGCAGACTCTGCCACGAGGAAACAGAATCAATAGATCAGTCAGCCCTGTGCAGACTCTGCCACGAGGAAACAAAATCAATAGATCAGTCAGCCCTGTGCAGACTCTGCCACGAGGAAACAGAATCAATAGATCAGTCAGCCCTGTGCAGACTCTGGCACGAGGAAACAGAATCAATAGATCAGTCAGCCCTGTGCAGACTCTGGCACGAGGAAACAGAATCAATAGATCAGTCAGCCCTGTGCAGACTCTGCCACGAGGAAACAGAATCAATAGATCAGTCAGCCCTGTGCAGACTCTGCCACGAGGAAACAGAATCAATAGATCAGTCAGCCCTGTGCAGACTCTGCCACGAGGAAACAGAATCAATAGATCAGTCAGCCCTGTGCAGACTCTGGCACGAGGAAACAGAATCAATAGATCAGTCAGCCCTGTGCAGACTCTGGCACGAGGAAACAGAATCAATAGATCAGTCAGCCCTGTGCAGACTCTGCCACGAGGAAACAGAATCAATAGATCAGTCAGCCCTGTGCAGACTCTGCCACGAGGAAACAGAATCAATAGATCAGTCAGCCCTGTGCAGACTCTGCCACGAGGAAACAGAATCAATAGATCAGTCAGTCCTGTGCAGACTCTGCCACGAGGAAACAGAATCAATAGATCAGTCAGTCCTGTGCAGACTCTGCCACGAGGAAACAGAATCAATAGATCAGTCAGCCCTGTGCAGACTCTGCCACGAGGAAACAGAATCAATAGATCAGTCAGCCCTGTGCAGACTCTGCCACGAGGAAACAGAATCAATAGATCAGTCAGTCCTGTGCAGACTCTGCCACGAGGAAACAGAATCAATAGATCAGTCAGCCCTGTGCAGACTCTGCCACGAGGAAACAGAATCAATAGATCAGTCAGCCCTGTGCAGACTCTGCCACGAGGAAACAGAATCAATAGATCAGTCAGTCCTGTGCAGACTCTGCCACGGGGAAACAGAATCAATAGATCAGTCAGCCCTGTGCAGACTCTGCCACGAGGAAACAGAATCAATAGATCAGTCAGTCCTGTGCAGACTCTGCCACGAGGAAACAGAATCAATAGATCAGTCAGTCCTGTGCAGACTCTGCCACGAGGAAACAGAATCAATAGATCAGTCAGTCCTGTGCAGACTCTGCCACGAGGAAACAGAATCAATAGATCAGTCAGCCCTGTGCAGACTCTGCCACGAGGAAACAGAATCAATAGATCAGTCAGTACTGTGCAGACTCTGCCACGAGGAAACAGAATCAATAGATCAGTCAGTCCTGTGCAGACTCTGCCACGAGGATACAGAATCAATAGATCAGTCAGCCCTGTGCAGACTCTGCCACGAGGAAACAGAATCAATAGATCAGTCAGTCCTGTGCAGACTCTGCCACGAGGAAACAGAATCAATAGATCAGTCAGCCCTGTGCAGACTCTGCCACGAGGAAACAGAATCAATAGACCAGTCAGTCCTGTGCAGACTCTGCCACGAGGAAACAGAATCAATAGATCAGTCAGCCCTGTGCAGACTCTGCCACGAGGAAACAGAATCAATAGATCAGTCAGTCCTGTGCAGACTCTGCCACGAGGAAACAGAATCAATAGATCAGTCAGTCCTGTGCAGACTCTGCCACGAGGAAACAGATTCAATAGATCAGTCAGTCCTGTGCAGACTCTGCCACGAGGAAACAGAATCAATAGATCAGTCAGTCCTGTGCAGACTCTGCCACGAGGAAACAGAATCAATAGATCAGTCAGTCCTGTGCAGACTCTGCCACGAGGAAACAGAATCAATAGATCAGTCAGTCCTGTGCAGACTCTGCCACGAGGAAACAGAATCAATAGATCAGTCAGTCCTGTGCAGACTCTGCCACGAGGAAACAGAATCAATAGATCAGTCAGTCCTGTGCAGACTCTGCCACGAGGAAACAGAATAGAACATATCTTCTGGTGCTGTTCATCGGTGGCTCGCTTTTGGAGTCAGGTCCAGGAATGGTTGTTATGTCATAATATCAGGGTGCAGATGGACCTGCAAACTGTATTTTTAGGGGCTCTGAAATAAACACGATCATTTAACGGGAAATGTCACTATGCTCTTGGGTAAAGTATTTATTTTTCGGGCATTATTGGTAGAAGTGTTACAAATGTTGAGGTCCAGGGCCCTCGTCTGACATCATAGTAAAATGAGGGATGTAATGCAAAATTAAATAGCAAAATGTTGTTATAAACTATGTGGTTACATTTACATTTACATTTAAGTCATTTAGCAGGTTAGACCCCTGAATGCTGATTGGTTGAAAGCTGTGGAAGAATGAAAGCAACAAAGCCAGAGGGGGTGTGGTATATGGCCAATAAACCACGGTTAAGGGCTGTTCTCAGGCACGACGCAACGTGATTAACACGAAAGGCTGGGGGGTCTCAATCATGGTGATGACGATCATGATGAGGCCTAACCTGTCCCAGTGTTACTTAAAGATCACCACTTTATTTTAAGAACCTGTCCCAGAGTCTAATACTGAGGGCTACATACAGTTGAAGTCGGAGGTTTATGTACACCTTAGCCAACTATATTTAAACTCAGTTTTTCACAATTCCTGACATTTAATCCTAGTAAAAATTTCCTGTCTTGGGTCAGTTAAGATCACCACTTTATTTTAAGAACCTGTCCCAGAGTCTAATACTGAGGGCTACATACAGTTGAAGTCGGAGGTTTATGTACACCTTAGCCAACTATATTTAAACTCAGTTTTTCACAATTCCTGACATTTAATCCTAGTAAAAATTTCCTGTCTTGGGTCAGTTAAGATCACCACTTTATTTTAAGAACCTGTCCCAGAGTCTAATACTGAGGGCTACATACAGTTGAAGTCGGAGGTTTATGTACACCTTAGCCAACTATATTTAAACTCAGTTTTTCACAATTCCTGACATTTAATCCTAGTAAAAATTCCCTGTCTTGGGTCAGTTAAGATCACCACTTTATTTTAAGAACCTGTCCCAGAGTCTAATACTGAGGGCTACATACAGTTGAAGTCGGAGGTTTATGTACACCTTAGCCAACTATATTTAAACTCAGTTTTTCACAATTCCTGACATTTAATCCTAGTAAAAATTCCCTGTCTTGGGTCAGTTAAGATCACCACTTTATTTTTAAGAATGTGAAATGTCAGAATAACGGTAGAGGGAATGATTTATTTCAGCTTTTATTTCTTTCATCACATTCCCAGTGGGTCAGAAGTTTACATACACTCAATTAGTATTTGGTAGCATTTCCTTTAAATTGTTTAACTTTAGTCAAACATTTTGGGTAGCCTTCCACAAGCTTCCCACAAAGAGTTGGGTGAATTTTGTCCCATTCCTCCTGACAGAGCTGGTGTAACTTAGTCAGGTTTGTAGGCCTCCTTTCTCGCTTTTTCAGTTCTGCCCACAAATGTTCTATAGGATTGAGGTCAGGGCTTTGTGATGGCCACTCCAATACCTTGACATTGTTGTCCTTAAGCCATTTTGACACAGCTTTGGAAGTATGCTTGGGGTCAGTGTCCATTTGGAAGACCCATTTGCGACCAGGCTTTAACTTCCTGACTGATGTCTTGAATGTTGCTTCATAATATCCACATATTTTTTCCATCCTCATGATGCCATCTATTTTATGAAGTGCAACAGTCCCTAATGGTCACTCAAATGATGTCAATTAGCCTATCAGAAGCTTCTAAAGTCACGACATTGCCCTCTTTGGGGATAGTGAGTACCATCCCCCTCTCTCTCTCACCCCCTACCCAACAGGCTCTATTAGGCAGGTCATAAATTCCTTGAGGAGTTCTCTCCTCATGGCCGGAGTTTAAGAGAGAGAGTGAGTTTTCATAGAGAGAACAAAGGAATTTCTTCCACCTCACAGAACTTGAGAACTGAACAATATTCACGTTCTGGTGGAGTAGTCAGCTACGAACTGGTCCGTTTGGTACAATTTTGTGAAACTCATGAGAGACAATACAGCCACATTAACATAACTCTGTTTATACAAGAGTCTCAGTTATGAGACTCTTGCATATAATTGTTGTATAAAATGAATGAGTAAAGATTAAACTATTTGTGAAATGATGTTGTGTGATTTTTAAACTGTTTAATGAAAGCGAACCAAATTCCCTTTAAAGTTAACTAAGTCATTGGCCCACCCCATGAGCACAGACATTGATCTAGCATCATGGGACCTTTTTCTGCTCTTCCGAATATAGCTTATAGCTTACCTTGATAACTACGAGAGGGCTAAGGTTTCAGACCAGTACCTCATCACAGAGGGAATTAAGGTTTGAGTAGATTGCTGAATCTTTTAATCATACCACGTGGTTAAACTCTGAGACCATTGATCCGACAGAAGAAGAGCTACTCTTCAATACTAATTACTAGTCTGCAGCTAGAAATGATGTACCCGTGAATGCGAGGACCGACAACCGCTGAAACATCTATTCTATAACAACACTGCTGAATGTTACTCTGAACTATCCATTCTAACCACGGCAGAGAGGGCGGACAAACTCTCCAACAGAAACTAACATTCCAACAGAGATCACGACGACACACTGAGTGTAAATATATATATTGATTGCAATTATTCCAGAATGACTGAACTTTCATTTGCAAAGGATTAGCATTTCAGTTGTTTTAATTATTAACTTTGTATGGTCTTATCTTTCGCGCCCTTCTTAGTCCCTTTGTCTACCAAGCCGCCATACTGGTTTAGCCCACTAGGGCACATTCTGCTATCATTTCCTTGTAACTGTCACACCCTGACCTTAGTATTCTTTGTTTTCCTTGTTATTTTGTTTAGGTCAGGGTGTGACATGGGTGATGTATGTTTTTTTAAACTTGTCTAGGGGTTTTGCATGTTTATGGGGCTGTTTACTTTCTAGGTAGTTTGTATGTCTATGGTTGCCTAGATTGGTTCTCAATTAGAGGCAGCTGTCTATCGTTGTCTCTGATTGGGAACCATATTTAGGCAGCCATATTCTGTGGGTACTATGTGGGTGATTATCTATGTCTATGTTAGTTGTGTCAGCACAGTTTTCTTATTATAGCTTCAAGGTCGTTATTCATTTATTGTTCTGGTTCAGTTTACTTCATGTTCTTTCTTCAATAAAGAAGAATGTATACTAACCACGCTGCGTTTTGGTCCTCACCTTCTACTCCATACGACGATCGGGACAGTAACTATATCTACTGTTTAATTGTTTATGCATTTCTGTGATTATTTAGTTCTTAAATGATTTAAGACAATTGATGTATGGATGATTCATAGTGAAGACTAGGTTCGTGCAGATAACCAACAATTTACGACGTTTGGAATGAGACTTAACATGAGGTAATGAATAATTCATTAATTAGAAGACTAATTGATCAGATATTAAAATATGTGAAAGTTTTATTAGGAAAATTATAACGTAGGACTTTCTAATTAATTACATTTACATTTACATGATGAATTTAGTTTAATCACGTTATAATAATTACAGAGAATTTATTTTATAAAAATAAGTCTTAATTTTAATGATGCCAAAGACACGACACATCTATTTTTTGTGAAGTGCACCAGTCCCTCCTGCAGCAAAGCACCCCCACAACATGATGCTGCCACCCCCGTGCTTCACGGTTGGGATGGTGTTCTTCGGCTTTCAAGCGTCCCCCTTTTTCCTCCAAATATAATGATGGTCATTATGACCAAACAGTTCTATTTTTGTTTCATCAGACCAGGGGACATTTCTCCAAAAAGTACAATCTTTGTCCCCATGTGCAGTTGCAAACCGTAGTCTGGCTTTTTTTATGACGGTTTTGGAGCAGTGACTTCCTTGCTAAGCGGCCTTTCAGGTTATGTCGATATAGGACTCGTTTTACTGTAGATATAGATACTTTTGTACGTGTTTCCTCCAGCATCTTCACAAGGTCCTTTGCTGTTGTTCTGGGATTGATTTGCACTTTTCGCACCAAAGTACGTTCATCTCTAGGAGACAGAAGGCGTCTCCTTCCTGAGCGGTTTGACAGCTGAGCGGTATAATGGCTGCATGGTCCCATTGTGTTTATACTTATGTACTATTGTTTGTACAGATTTGTACATTTTTTTTGAGGTCTTGGCTGATTACTTTTGATTTTCCCATGATGTCAAGCAAGGAGGCACTGAGTTTGAAGGTAGGCCTTGAAATACATCCACAGGTACACCTCCAATTAACTAAAATTATGTCAATTAGCCTATCAGAAGCTTCTAAAGCCATGACATACTTTTCTGGAATTTTCCAAGCTGTTTAAAAGCACAGTCAACATAGTATATGTAAACTTCTGACCCACTGGAATTGTGATACAGTGAAATAAACAATTGTTGGAAAAATGACTTGTCATGCACAAAGTAGATGTCCTAACCGACTTGCCAAAACTATAGTTTGTTAACAAGAAATTTGTGGAGTGGTTGAAAAACGAGTTTTAAAGACTCCAACCAAAGTGTATGTAAACTTTCGATTTCAACTGTATATATATATATATAAGGCTCTAGCCTCGCCTACCCGTTAGTCAAAGTGTGTCTCGGGTTCCAAATGGCCCCCTATTCCCTATCTAGTGCACTACTTTTGACACATGGTCATAGCGCTCTGGTTTAAAAAGAAGTGTACTACATGTTGATTAGGGAGTGATTTGGGACACTCAGAAGTGTCTCCTCTCCCCTACCTGGTAGTCAAAGTGTGTCTCCGGTCCTCCCTCTGGTCCGAGGCCCAGTTTCCCTGAGGCCGGCTGCTGGGTGTGGTGTCTGAGACAGGCGATGGTCAACGCTACCACCACCACGCCGCCCACACACGCCATGGACACCAGTGTCAGTACCAGCCCACTGGAGCCCTCCCTCACCCGTGTGGCATGGGGCAGCCCATGACCCTCGCTCCTCTGTAGGGGGAGAGAGAGAAATAAAGAGGTTGAGATGGAGGAAGAGATGACAGAGGGGAGAGAGACGTAGGAGGAAGAGGGAGTAGGAGGAAGAGATGACAGAGAGGGGAGTGAGACGTAGGAGGAAGAGGGAGTAGGAGGAAGAGATGACAGAGAGGGGAGAGAGACGTAGGAGGAAGAGGGAGTAGGAGGAAGAGATGACAGAGAGGGGAGAGAGACGTAGGAGGAAGAGGGAGAGAGTAGGAGGGAGAGAGAGTAGGAGGAAGAGATGACAGAGAGGGGAGAGAGACAGAGATGAGAGAGAGTAGGAGGAAGAGATGACAGAGAGATGACAGAGAGGGGAGAGCGGCAGAGATGACAGAGAGGGGAGAGAGGCAGAGATGAGAGAGAGAGTAGGAGGAAGAGGAAGTGAGAGAGAGTAGGAGGAAGAGGAAGTGAGAGAGAGTAGGAGGAAGAGGAAGTGAGAGAGAGTAGGAGGAAAGAGGAAGTGAGAGAGAGTAGGAGGAAGAGGAAGTGAGAGAGAGAGTAGGAGGAAGAGGAAGTGAGAGAGAAAGGAAGGAGAAAGTAGGGAAAAGTTTATTATTATTTATGTCAACAAAGATACTTGTTTGTTTATCGAGATGATGTTTTAACAAGTTATTTGTCTTCAGAGTGTTGACTACAATGATGTTTAATACTTGTTTGTTAATTAATTGAGAATTTTAAGAAGTTAGTTGTCTTCAGAGATTTGACTATAATGATGTCTGTCTCTTCCACACTCGTAATGACAATGACAAATGACAGCGAGAGACAGCTGTGAACTACCAGCTGTGGAACAGGGAAGGGACTCAGGGGGTATGCTAATTTGGTATAGAGCAGACCTAACTAACTCTATTAAATTAATCAAAACAGGATATTTAACATTTGTCAAAAAATGCAAAAAATGTCCTCCCGTGTTCTACCTATATCCCCCCACTAGAGCTAAGGATGATGTTAGAGGGTTTAAATATTTATTTAACTAGGCAAGTAATTTAAGAACACATTCTAAAACCCAAACCCTCCCCTCCCAGCTGGTTGTGATACAGCCCGGGATCAAACCAGGGTCTGTTGTGACGTTTGTGGGTCTAATGTTACTGGGTGTAATGTTACTGGGTGTAATGTTACTGGGTGTAATGTTACTGGGTCTAATGTTACTGGGTGTAATGTTACTGGGTCTAATGTTACTGGGTGTAATGTTACTGGGTGTAATGTTACTGGGTGTAATGTTACTGGGTGTAATGTTACTGGGTGTAATGTTACTGGGTGTAATGTTACTGGGTGTAATGTTACTGGGTCTAATGTTACTGGGTGTAATGTTACTGGGTGTAATGTTACTGGGTGTAATGTTACTGGGTGTAATGTTACTGGGTGTAATGTTACTGGGTGTAATGTTACTGGGTCTAATGTTACTGGGTGTAATGTTACTGGGTGTAATGTTACTGGGTGTAATGTTACTGGGTCTAATGTTACTGGGTGTAATGTTACTGGGTGTAATGTTACTGGGTGTAATGTTACTGGGTGTAATGTTACTGGGTGTAATGTTACTGGGTGTAATGTTACTGGGTGTAATGTTACTGGGTGTAATGTTACTGGGTGTAATGTTACTGGGTGTAATGTTACTGGGTGTAATGTTACTGGGTGTAATGTTACTGGGTCTAATGTTACTGGGTGTAATGTTACTGGGTGTAATGTTACTGGGTGTAATGTTACTGGGTCTAATGTTACTGGGTGTAATGTTACTGGGTGTAATGTTACTGGGTGTAATGTTACTGGGTGTAATGTTACTGGGTCTAATGTTACTGGGTGTAATGTTACTGGGTGTAATGTTACTGGGTCTAATGTTACTGGGTGTAATGTTACTGGGTGTAATGTTACTGGGTCTAATGTTACTGGGTGTAATGTTACTGGGTGTAATGTTACTGGGTGTAATGTTACTGGGTGTAATGTTACTGGGTGTAATGTTACTGGGTCTAATGTTACTGGGTCTAATGTTACTGGGTGTAATGTTACTGGGTCTAATGTTACTGGGTGTAATGTTACTGGGTCTAATGTTACTGGGTGTAATGTTACTGGGTGTAATGTTACTGGGTCTAATGTTACTGGGTGTAATGTTACTGGGTCTAATGTTACTGGGTGTAATGTTACTGGGTGTAATGTTACTGGGTCTAATGTTACTGGGTCTAATGTTACTGGGTGTAATGTTACTGGGTGTAATGTTACTGGGTGTAATGTTACTGTTCATTATTTGATTGCTTATTTCACTGTTTGTTTATTGTCTATTTGTCACAAGCTGTTTATTCTCCATGTTGGTAGGGTCGGAGTGTGATTTAGGGTGGGTTAACCGGGGTTATCTAGGGGAATTGTATATCTATATTGGTAGGGTCGGAGTGTGATTTAGGGTGGGTTAACCGGGGTTATCTAGGGGAATTGTATATCTATATTGGTAGGGTCGGAGTGTGATTTAGGGTGGGTTAACCGGGGTTATCTAGGGGAATTGTATATCTATGTTGGTAGGGTCGGAGTGTGATTTAGGGTGGGTTATCTAGGGGAATTGTATATCTATGTTGGTAGGGTCGGAGTGTGATTTAGGGTGGGTTATCTAGGGGAATTGTATATCTATGTTGGTAGGGTCGGAGTGTGATTTAGGGTGGGTTATCTAGGGGAATTGTATATCTATGTTGGTAGGGTCGGAGTGTGATTTAGGGTGGGTTATCTAGGGGAATTGTATATCTATGTTGGTAGGGTCGGAGTGTGATTTAGGGTGGGTTATCTAGGGGAATTGTATATCTATGTTGGTAGGGTCGGGGTGTGATTTAGGGTGGGTTAACCGGGGTTATCTAGGGGAATTGTATATCTATGTTGGTAGGGTCGGGGTGTGATTTAGGGTGGGTTAACCGGGGTTATCTAGGGGAATTGTATGTCTATATTGGTAGGGTCGGAGTGTGATTTAGGGTGGGTTAACCGGGGTTATCTAGGGGAATTGTATATCTATGTTGGTAGGGTCGGAGTGTGATTTAGGGTGGGTTAACCGGGGTTATCTAGGGGAATTGTATATCTATATTGGTAGGGTCGGAGTGTGATTTAGGGTGGGTTAACCGGGGTTATCTAGGGGAATTGTATATCTATGTTGGTAGGGTCGGAGTGTGATTTAGGGTGGGTTATCTAGGGAATTGTATATCTATGTTGGTAGGGTCGGAGTGTGATTTAGGTGGGTTATCTAGGGAATTGTATATCTATGTTGGTAGGGTCGGAGTGTGATTTAGGGTGGGTTATCTAGGGGAATTGTATATCTATGTTGGTAGGGTCGGAGTGTGATTTAGGGTGGGTTATCTAGGGGAATTGTATATCTATGTTGGTAGGGTCGGAGTGTGATTTAGGGTGGGTTATCTAGGGGAATTGTATATCTATGTTGGTAGGGTCGGGGTGTGATTTAGGGTGGGTTAACCGGGGTTATCTAGGGGAATTGTATATCTATGTTGGTAGGGTCGGAGTGTGATTTAGGGTGGGTTAACCGGGGTTATCTAGGGGAATTGTATATCTATGTTGGTAGGGTCGGGGTGTGATTTAGGGTGGGTTAACCGGGGTTATCTAGGGGAATTGTATATCTATGTTGGTAGGGTCGGGGTGTGATTTAGGGTGGGTTAACCGGGGTTATCTAGGGGAATTGTATGTCTATATTGGTAGGGTCGGAGTGTGATTTAGGGTGGGTTAACCGGGGTTATCTAGGGGAATTGTATATCTATGTTGGTAGGGTCGGAGTGTGATTTAGGGTGGGTTAACCGGGGTTATCTAGGGGAATTGTATATCTATGTTGGTAGGGTCGGGGTGTGATTTAGGGTGGGTTAACCGGGGTTATCTAGGGGAATTGTATATCTATGTTGGTAGGGTCGGAGTGTGATTTAGGGTGGGTTATCTAGGGGAATTGTATATCTATGTTGGTAGGGTCGGAGTGTGATTTAGGGTGGGTTATCTAGGGGAATTGTATATCTATGTTGGTAGGGTCGGAGTGTGATTTAGGGTGGGTTATCTAGGGGAATTGTATATCTATGTTGGTAGGGTCGGGGTGTGATTTAGGGTGGGTTAACCGGGGTTATCTAGGGGAATTGTATATCTATATTGGTAGGGTCGGGGTGTGATTTAGGGTGGGTTAACCGGGGTTATCTAGGGGAATTGTATATCTGTGTTGGTAGGGTCGGGGTGTGATTTAGGGTGGGTTAACCGGGGTTATCTAGGGGAATTGTATATCTATATTGGTAGGGTCGGGGTGTGATTTAGGGTGGGTTAACCGGGGTTATCTAGGGGAATTGTATATCTATGTTGGTAGGGTCGGGGTGTGATTTAGGGTGGGTTAACCGGGGTTATCTAGGGGAATTGTATATCTATGTTGGTAGGGTCGGGGTGTGATTTAGGGTGGGTTAACCGGGGTTATCTAGGGGAATTGTATATCTATATTGGTAGGGTCGGGGTGTGATTTAGGGTGGGTTAACCGGGGTTATCTAGGGGAATTGTATATCTATGTTGGTAGGGTCGGGGTGTGATTTAGGGTGGGTTAACCGGGGTTATCTAGGGGAATTGTATATCTATGTTGGTAGGGTCGGAGTGTGATTTAGGGTGGGTTATCCGGGGTTATCTAGGGGAATTGTATATCTATGTTGGTAGGGTCGGAGTGTGATTTAGGGTGGGTTAACCGGGGTTATCTAGGGGAATTGTATATCTATATTGGTAGGGTCGGGGTGTGATTTAGGGTGGGTTAACCGGGGTTATCTAGGGAATTGTATATCTATGTTGTTTGGGTCGGGGTGTGATTTAGGTGGGTTAACCGGGGTTATCTAGGGAATTGTATATCTATGTTGGTAGGGTCGGGGTGTGATTTAGGGTGGGTTAACCGGGGTTATCTAGGGAATTGTATATCTATGTTGGTAGGGTCGGGGTGTGATTTAGGTGGGTTAACCGGGGTTATCTAGGGAATTGTATATCTATGTTGGTAGGGTCAGGGTGTGATTTAGGGTGGGTTAACCGGGGTTATCTAGGGGAATTGTATATCTATGTTGGTAGGGTCGGGGTGTGATTTAGGGTGGGTTAACCGGGGTTATCTAGGGGAATTGTATATCTATATTGGTAGGGTCAGGGTGTGATTTAGGGTGGGTTAACCGGGGTTATCTAGGGGAATTGTATATCTATATTGGTAGGGTCGGGGTGTGATTTAGGGTGGGTTAACCGGGGTTATCTAGGGGAATTGTATATCTATGTTGGTAGGGTCGGGGTGTGATTTAGGGTGGGTTATCTAGGGGAATTGTATATCTATGTTGGTAGGGTCGGGGTGTGATTTAGGGTGGGTTATCTAGGGGAATTGTACCCTGTCACCACCCACCTGTCACCACAGTAACCACCCACCTGTCACCACAGTAACCACCCACTTGTCACCACAGTAACCACCCACCTGACACCACAGCAACCACCCACCTGTCACCACAGTAACCACCCACCTGACACCACAGTAACCACCCACAGTAACCACCCACCTGTCACCACAGTAACCACCCACCTGACACCACAGTAACCACCCACCTGTCACCACAGTAACCACCCACCTGTCACCACAGTAACCACCCACCTGACACCACAGTAACCACCCACCTGTCACCACAGTAACCACCCACCTGTCACCACTAGCTGAGGCAGATAACACAGGCCACTGGCCGTACAGACTGTGTAACGACTAAAAGGACTGCGACGGTTAGTTAGGGTAGAGACACTGTTGTTTCCAAACACCATCTCCGACGTTCTTTATTACTGTCATTTGATTGCCTTCTGCCGAGCTCGTACCGTAAAGTATGAACATAATAAATGTGAAGACAGTATTATTATTATATTTATTGGTGGCGTTTCATGGTGGCGTTTCCTGATAAACATTTAAAGGACATCTGGAAATGTCACGGTCAATGTTGTTATTTCTAAAGCCAACCACCATAATAGACTAATAAAAATGATAGAATTAACATGGTAAGAAACATGATTAAATTGTTAATTAATATACCTATTATAGAAACGGTTCAGACTCTTTCTGTAGCCAATAAGCACTTTAATTGAAGTCGTTTGATTCGATCAGCATAATGCATTCATCTCTTCAGTAGGTCCTATGACTGAGTGTAGTCTGGCCCAGGAGTGTGAAGGTGAACGGAAAGGCACTGGAGCAACGAACCGCCCTTGTTGTCTCTGCCTGGCAGGTTCCCCTCTCTCCATTGGGATTCTCCGCCTCTGACCCTATTACGGGGGCTGAGTCACTGGATTACTGGTGCTCTTCCATGTATGCACACATGACTGTAAGTCGCTTTGGATAAAAGCGTCTGCTAAATGGCATATATCTTTCATGCCGTCCCTAGGAGGGGTGCATCACTTGTCTCAGCCTCCGGTATTTATGCTGTAGTAGTTTATGTGTCGGGCGGCTAGGGTTAGTCTGTTTTATCTGGTGTAATTCTCCTGTCTTATCTGGTGTCCTGTGTGAATCTAAGTGTGCTCTCTCTAATTCTCTCTCTCTCCTTTTCTGTTTCTTTCTCTCTCTCTCGGAGTACCTGAGCCCTAGGATTCTTCCGACACAGCAAGAAGAGGACTGGCCACCCCTCATAGCCTGGTTCCTCTCCATGTTTCTAATCTCCACCCCTCATAGCCTGGTTCCTCTCTAGGTTTATAATCTCCACCCCTCATAGCCTGGTTCCTCTCTAGGTTTATAATCTCCACCCCCCATATTCTGGTTCCTCTCTAGGTTTATAATCTCCACCCCTCATAGCCTGGTTCCTCTCTAGGTTTATAATCTCCACCCCTCATAGCCTGGTCCCTCTAGGTTTATAATCTCCACCCTCATAGCCTGGTTCCTCTCTTAGGTTTATAATCTCCACCCCTCATAGCCTGGTTCCTCTCTAGGTTTATAATCTCCACCCGGCACAGCCAGAAGAGGACTGACCACCCCAAATAGCCAGGTTCCTCTCTAGGTTTCTAATCTCCACCCCACATGGCCTGGTTCCTCTCTAGGTTTCTAATCTCCACCCCTCATAGCCTGGTTCCTCTCTAGGTTTCTAATCTCCACCCCTCATAGCCTGGTTCCTCTCTAGGTTTCTAATCTCCACCCCTCATAGCCACGTCCCTCTCTAGGTTTAAAATCTCCACCCCTCATAGCCTGGTTCCTCTCTCGGTTTATAATCTCCACCCCTCATAGCCTGGTTCCTCTCTAGGTTTATAATCTCCACCCCACATAGCCTGGTTCCTCTCTAGGTTTATAATCTCTACCCCTCATAGCCTGGTTCCTCTCTAGGTTTATAATCTCCAGCCCTCATAGCCTGGTTTCTCTCTAGGTTTATAATCTCCACCCCTCATAGCCTGGTTCCTCTCTAGGTTTATAATCTCCACCCCTCATAGCCTGGTTCCTCTCTAGGTTTATAATCTCCACCCCTCATAGCCTGGTTTCTCTCTAGGTTTATAATCTCCACCCCTCATAGCCTGGTTCCTCTCTAGGTTTATAATCTCCACCCCTCATAGCCTGGTTCCTCTCTAGGTTTATAATCTCCACCCCTCATAGCCTGGTTCCTCTCTAGGTTTATAATCTCCACCCCTCATAGCCTGGTTCCTCTCTATGTTTCTAATCTCCACCCCTCATTGCCTGGTTCCTCTCTAGGTTTATAATCTCCACCCCTCATAGCCCCACAGTGTCTCCTGTCCCCTCCTGTCTCAGCCTCCAGTATTTATGCTGCAGTAGTTTGTGTCGGGGGGCTAGGGTCAGTTTGTTATATCTGGAGTACTTCTCCTGTCCTATTCGGTGTCCTGTGTGAATCTAAGTGTGCGTTCTCTAATTCTCTCCTTCTTTCTTTCTCTCTCTCGGAGGACCTGAGCCCTAGGACCATGCCCCAGGACTACCTGACATGATGACTCCTTGCTGTCCCCAGTCCACCTGGCCATGCTGCTGCTCCAGTTTCAACTGACCTGAGCCCTAGGACCATGCCCCAGGACTACCTGACATGATGACTCCTTGCTGTCCCCAGTCCACCTGGCCATGCTGCTGCTCCAGTTTCAACTGTTCTGCCTTACTATTATTCGACCATGCTGGTCATTTATGAACATTTGAACATCTTGGCCATGTTCTGTTATAATCTCCACCCGGCACAGCCAGAAGAGGACGGGCCACCCCACATATGCTCTCTCTAATTCTCTCTTTCTTTCTCTCTCTCGGAGGACCTGAGCCCTAGGACCGTGCCCCAGGACTACCTGACATGATGACTCCTTGCTGTCCCCGTTCCACCTGACTGTGCTGCTGCTCCAGTTTCAACTGTTCTGCCTTGTTATTATTCGACCATGCTGGTAATTTATGAACATTTGAACATCTTGGCCATGTTCTGTTATAATCTCCACCCGGCACAGCCAGAAGAGGACTGGCCACCCCACATAGCCTGGTTCCTCTCTAGGTTTCTTCCTAGGTTTTGGCCTTTCTAGGGAGTTTTTCCTAGCCACCGTGCTTCTACACCTGCATTGCTTGCTGTTTGGGATTTTAGGCTGGGTTTCTGTACAGCACTTTGAGATATCAGCTGATGTACGAAGGGCTATATAAATACATTTGATTGATTGATTCATAAAACAAGCACTGTATAATGCACATTTTGATTGGAAATGAACTATATCAGGTTGAAATTATAAAGGTGCATTAACGAATAAGGCTTAAAAAGTTAGACAATTCATTATTATTATCGTTACTATTATTTTATTAATATTAGGTCATGTTATTGGTATTTACTATTATTTTATTTCTATTAGGCCATGTTATTAGTATTTAATATTATTTTATTAATATTAGGCCATGTTATTAGTATTTAATATTATTTTATTAATATTTGGCCATGTTATTGGTATTTCATATTATTTTATTAATATTAGGCCATGTTATTAGTATTTACAATTATTTTATTAATATTAGGCCATGTTATTAGTATTTACTGTTATTTTATTAATATTAGGCCATGTTATTAGTATTTACTGTTATTTTATTAATATTAGGCCATGTTATTGGTATTTAATGTTATTTTATTAATATTAGGCCATGTTATTAGTATTTAATATTATTTTATTAACATTAGGCCATCCTCTCTTTATGACAGCCTACATTGCTGTCATTGCTGTCATTGTGTCCTTCTGTGGCTCAGTTGGTAGAGCATGGCGCTTGTAACGCCAGGGTAGTGGGTTCGATTCCCAGGACCACCCATACGTAGAATGTATGCACACATGACTGTAAATCGCTTTGGATAAAAGCGTCAGCTAAATGGCATATATTATTATTATTATATATTATTGCTTTCTTTTGTATGCTGATAATGTGACGTTTCTGCCTCCTGTCCTGCAGATACAGGCAACGAGGACCAAAATGTCTCTTTTTACAAAAATAATTTAACAATAGTAGGAAGCTGCTATATCTTCTAACATAAAGCCTATTTCTGAATTATACAATAGCGTTACACATTACTAACTGGAAAGTGGACTTTTCCTACTATACCAACAAGGACAAATAAAGCTTAGGATCATTAGGATCAGCCGCTCCATCTCTCAACCGCTCCATCTCTCAACCGCTCCATCTCTCAACCGCTCCATCTCTCAACCGCTCCATCTCTCAGCCGCTCCATCTCTCAGCCGCTCCATCTCTCAACCGCTCCATCTCTCAACCGCTCCATCTCTCAACCGCTCCATCTCTCAGCCGCTCCATCTCTCAACCGCTCCATCTCTCAACCGCTCCATCTCTCCAGGATCAACCGCTCCATCTCTCAACCGCTCCATCTGTCCAGGATCAACCGCTCCATCTCTCCAGGATCAACCGCTCCATCTCTCCAGGATCAACCGCTCCATCTCTCCAGGATCAACCGCTCCATCTCTCCAGGATCAACCGCTCCATCTCTCCAGGATCAACCGCTCCATCTCTCCAGGATCAGCCGCTCCATCTCTCAACCGCTCCATCTCTCAACCGCTCCATCTCTCAACCGCTCCATCTCTCCAGGATCAACCGCTCCATCTCTCAACCGCTCCATCTCTCAGCCGCTCCATCTCTCAACCGCTCCATCTCTCAACCGCTCCATCTCTCAACCGATCCATCTCTCAGCCGCTCCATCTCTCAACCGCTCCATCTCTCAACCGCTCCATCTCTCCAGGATCAACCGCTCCATCTCTCCAGGATCATCCGCTCCATCTCTCCAGGATCAGCCGCTCCATCTCTCAACCGCTCCATCTCTCAACCGCTCCATCTCTCAACCGCTCCATCTCTCAACCGCTCCATCTCTCCAGGATCAACCGCTCCATCTCTCCAGGATCATCCGCTCCATCTCTCCAGGATCAGCCGCTCCATCTCTCAACCGCTCCATCTCTCAACCGCTCCATCTCTCCAGGATCAACCGCTCCATCTCTCCAGGATCAGCCGCTCCATCTCTCAACCGCTCCATCTCTCAACCGCTCCATCTCTCAACCGCTCCATCTCTCCAGGATCAACCGCTCCATCTCTCCAGGATCAACCGCTCCATCTCTCCAGGATCATCCGCTCCATCTCTCCAGGATCAACCGCTCCATCTCTCCAGGATCAACCGCTCCATCTCTCCAGGATCAACCGCTCCATCTCTCAACCGCTCCATCTCTCAACCGCTCCATCTCTCAACCGCTCCATCTCTCAGCCGCTCCATCTCTCAACCGCTCCATCTCTCAACCGCTCCATCTCTCCAGGATCAACCGCTCCATCTCTCCAGGATCATCCGCTCCATCTCTCCAGGATCAGCCGCTCCATCTCTCAACCGCTCCATCTCTCAACCGCTCCATCTCTCAACCGCTCCATCTCTCAACCGCTCCATCTCTCAACCGCTCCATCTCTCCAGGATCAACCGCTCCATCTCTCCAGGATCAACCGCTCCATCTCTCCAGGATCAGCCGCTCCATCTCTCAACCGCTCCATCTCTCAACCGCTCCATCTCTCCAGGATCAACCGCTCCATCTCTCCAGGATCAGCCGCTCCATCTCTCAACCGCTCCATCTCTCAACCGCTCCATCTCTCAACCGCTCCATCTCTCAACCGCTCCATCTCTCAACCGCTCCATCTCTCCAGGATCAACCGCTCCATCTCTCCAGGATCAGCCGCTCCATCTCTCAACCGCTCCATCTCTCAACCGCTCCAACTCTCAACCGCTCCATCTCTCAACCGCTCCATCTCTCAACCGCTCCATCTCTCAACCGCTCCATCTCTCCAGGATCAACCGCTCCATCTCTCAACCGCTCCATCTCTCAACCGCTCCATCTCTCAACCGCTCCATCTCTCAACCGCTCCATCTCTCAACCGCTCCATCTCTCCAGGATCATCCGCTC
>NC_068427.1:50677177-50682177 GCF_023373465.1 Oncorhynchus keta
AGACAGACAGACAGACAGACAGACAGACAGACAGACAGACAGACAGACAGACAGACAGACAGACAGACAGACAGACAGACAGACAGACAGACAGACAGACAGACAGACAGACAGGTTCTTTCTCACCAGCCTTCTCAGCCACGTCCTCTGCACTCATATTCTGAGGGTTTTGTCTGATCCTGAACGTCAGGGCTGGACCCACAACACTGGAGCAACATAGCAAGCAGGGAAACAGGTATTATTGACTTACTGTATATACTGCCACACACAGTCATACAGGCAGACACATACACACACACACGCACGCATACAAGCACAGGTCCACAGAGACACACACACACCGTGACCATACAGTACCTGATGTTGATGAAGCTGCTGGTAGTCAGGTGAATTCTCTCTGCCAATAGTTCCAGTAGTTTCACCCCATCATACAGACTGAGAGGACTGGAGAACAACAATTACGACAATGACAACGACAACAACAACGACAACGACAACAACAATGACAACGACAACAACAACGACAATGACAACGACAACGACAACAACAATGACAACAACAACAACAATGACAACAACAACAACAATGACAACGACAACGACAATGACAACGACGACGACGACGACAACAACGACAATGACAACAACAATAACAATGACAACGACAACGACAACGACAACGACGACGACGACAACGACAACGACAACGACAACGACAAAGACAAAGACAACGACAACGACAACGACAAAGACAAAGACAAAGACAAAGACAACGACAATGACAACAACGACAACGACAACGACAACGACAACGACAACGACAATGACAACGACAACGACAACGACAACGACAATGACAATGACAATGACAACGACAACGACAACGAAAACAACAATGACAACAACAATGACAACGACAACGAAAACAACAATGACAACAACAATGACAACGACAATGACAATGACAACAACGACAACGACAACAACAACAACAATGACAACAACGACAACGACAACGACAATGACAATGACGACAACGACAATGACAATGACAACAACGACAATGACAACGACAACAACAACAACAACAACAATGACAACAACGACAACGACAACGACAATGACAACGACAACAACAACAACAACAACAATGACAACAACGACAACGACAACGACAATGACAATGACAACAACAATGACAACGACAACGAAAACAACAATGACAACAACAATGACAACGACAATGACAATGACAACAACGACAACGACAACAACAACAATGACAACAACAACAACAACAATGACAACAACGACAACGACAACGACAATGACAATGACAACAACGACAACGACAATGACAATGACAACAACGACAATGACAACGACAACAACAACAACAACAACAATGACAACAACGACAACGACAACGACAATGACAATGACAACAACGACAACGACAACGAAAACAACAACGACAACAACAATGACAACGACAATGACAATGACAATGACAACGACAACGACAACAACAACGACAACAACAATGACAACGACAACGACAACGACAACGACAACGACAATGACAATGACAACGACAACGACAATGACAATGACAATGACAACGACAACGACAACAATGACAACGTGCAATTAAGACATTACATTCATCAACAACCATAGGCCCTTAGAGTCTAGACTTAAAATTATAATATTAAATATACTAAATCATCCTGCTCTGCAGAGGTAATGATATAATTGCCTTATGCAGTATCATTTAGATACCATAGTATCATTTAGATACCATAGTATCATTTAGATACCATAGTATCATTTAGATATCATAGTATCATTTAGATACCATAGTATCATTTAGATACCATAGTATCATTTAGATGTGTAAAAAAATGCCAAGTATCAGTATTAAGGACTAAGGTACGAGTCATAGCTTTACAGACAGTATTAAGGACTAAGGTACGAGTCATAGTTTTACAGAAAGCATGAAATTCTAAGGTACGAGTCATAGCTTTACAGAAAGCATGAAATTCTAAGGTACGAGTCATAGTTTTACAGAAAGCATGAAATTCTAAGGTACGAGTCATAGCTTTACAGAAAGCATGAAATTCTAAGGTACGAGTCATAGCTTTACAGAAAGCATGAAATTCTAAGGTACGAGTCATAGCTTTACAGAAAGCATGAAATTCTAAGGTACGAGTCATAGTTTTACAGAAAGCATGAAATTCTAAGGTACGAGTCATAGCTTTACAGAAAGCATGAAATTCTAAGGTACGAGTCATAGCTTTACAGAAAGCATGAAATTCTAAGGTACGAGTCATAGCTTTACAGAAAGCATGAAATTCTAAGGTACGAGTCATAGCTTTACAGAAAGCATGAAATTCTAAGGTACGAGTCATAGTTTTACAGAAAGCATGAAATTCTAAGGTACGAGTCATAGCTTTACAGAAAGCATGAAATTCTAAGGTACGAGTCATAGCTTTACAGAAAGCATGAAATTCTAAGGTACGAGTCATAGTTTTACAGAAAGCATGAAATTCTAAGGTACGAGTCATAGCTTTACAGAAAGCATGAAATTCTAAGGTACGAGTCATAGCTTTACAGAAAGCATGAAATTCTAAGGTACGAGTCATAGCTTTACAGAAAGCATGAAATTCTAAGGTACGAGTCATAGTTTTACAGAAAGCATGAAATTCTAAGGTACGAGTCATAGTTTTACAGAAAGCATGAAATTCTAAGGTACGAGTCATAGTTTTACAGAAAGCATGAAATTCTAAGGTACGAGTCATAGCTTTACAGAAAGCATGAAATTCTAAGGTACGAGTCATAGCTTTACAGAAAGCATGAAATTCTAAGGTACGAGTCATAGCTTTACAGAAAGCATGAAATTCTAAGGTACGAGTCATAGCTTTACAGAAAGCATGAAATTCTAAGGTACGAGTCATAGCTTTACAGAAAGCATGAAATTCTAAGGTACGAGTCATAGCTTTACAGAAAGCATGAAATTCTAAGGTACGAGTCATAGCTTTACAGAAAGCATGAAATTCTAAGGTACGAGTCATAGCTTTACAGAAAGCATGAAATTCTAAGGTACGAGTCATAGCTTTACAGAAAGCATGAAATTCTAAGGTACGAGTCATAGCTTTACAGAAAGCATGAAATTCTAAGGTACGAGTCATAGCTTTACAGAAAGCATGAAATTCTAAGGTACGAGTCATAGCTTTACAGACAGCATGAAAGACTAAGGTACGAGTCACAGCTTTACAGAAAGCATGAAATTCTAAGGTACGAGTCATAGTTTTACAGACAGTATTAAGGACTACGGTCTGAATCCTAACTTGTATAAGAGATCCACACAGTAAGTTACCAGAACTGACCTCTGGTTAGTGACGATGTATCCATACTCCTCCCTAGCTGCTGTTCCCCTCTCAGCAGCTGGTGGCCCTGCTGGGACACTGGAGCTTTTCACCTTCTCTTTCACATCCTCCACAGAGACAGAGGAGTCCTTGGCCGTCACACTGACCCCTATAGGTGCTTTGAGGGTGGGACTAGTGGCAGCAGGGGCCAGGGTAGGGGCCACATCAGCTACCGAGGTAGAGGAAGGAGAGGGGACAGGGAGGGGAGCATTCTCTCCCTTGTTGGACACGGTATCACTGTTTTTAAGCATCTGCTGTTTCTGTGTAGAGGACACCAAGAGACAGGACAATGACCATGATATCAGCATTATAATATATACCTAATATTATAAATGTCATGCAAATACCACTTAGTACTGTATTTGTGCACTGATCTGATCTGAACATACCTCCTTCGGTGTGATCGGTCCATTGGTAAACGGATCTGAAAAAAAGAGAATAAAGATTAAAATTATAATTAAATGATTTCCAGGAAATGACTAGTGTGACTATTCCTTCATTATTCATTGATGCTGAATGATGACGTTCCCTTCTCTGTGCAGACAGATGCACCGAGCTGAGCCTTGTTACGCATCCACCATTCTGACTGCTCTGTGCAGACAGATGCACCGAGCTGAGCCTTGTTACGCATCCACCATTCTGACTGCTCTGTGCAGACAGATGTACCGAGCTGAGCCTTGTTACGCATCCACCATTCTGACTGCTCTGTGCAGACAGATGTACCGAGCTGAGCCTTGTTACGCATCCACCATTCTGACTGCTCTGTGCAGACAGATGTACCGAGCTGAGCCTTGTTACGCATCCACCATTCTGACTGCTCTGTGCAGACAGATGTACCGAGCTGAGCCTTGTTACGCATCCACCATTCTGACTGCTCTGTGCAGACAGATGTACCGAGCTGAGCTGAGCCTGACTGCTCTGTTACGCATCCATCCACCATTCTGACTGCTCTGTGCAGACAGATGTACCGAGCTGAGCCTTGTTACGCATCCACCATTCTGACTGCTCTGTGCAGACAGATGTACCGAGCTGAGCCTTGTTACGCATCCACCATTCTGACTGCTCTGTGCAGACAGATGTACCGAGCTGAGCCTTGTTACGCATCCACCATTCTGACTGCTCTGTGCAGACAGATGCTGAGCCTTGTTACGCATCCACCATTCTGACTGCTCTGTGCAGACAGATTACGCTGAGCCTTGTTACGCATCCACCATTCTGACTGCTCTGTGCAGACAGATGTACCGAGCTGAGCCTTGTTACGCATCCACCATTCTGACTGCTCTGTGCAGACAGATGTACCGAGCTGAGCCTTGTTACGCATCCACCATTCTGACTGCTCTGTGCAGACAGATGTACCGAGCTGAGCCTTGTTACGCATCCACCATTCTGACTGCTCTGTGCAGACAGATGTACCGAGCTGAGCCTTGTTACGCATCCACCATTCTGACTGCTCTGTGCAGACAGAGACAGCTGAGCCTTGTTACGCATCCACCATTCTGACTGCTCTGTGCAGCCTTGTTACGCATCCACCATTCTGACTGCTCTGTGCAGACAGATGTACCGAGCTGAGCC
>NC_068427.1:50687177-50699677 GCF_023373465.1 Oncorhynchus keta
TTGTCTCTGCCTTTAGGTCTATATATCACTGTGTCTTATTGTCTCTGCCTTTAGGTCTATATATCACTGTGTCTTATTGTCTCTGCCTTTAGGTCTATATATCACTGTGTCTTATTGTCTCTGCCTTTAGGTCTATATATCACTGTGTCTTATTGTCTCTGCCTTTAGGTCTATATATCACTGTGTCTTATTGTCTCTGCCTTTAGGTCTATATATCACTGTGTCTTCTTATTGTCTCTGCCTTTAGGTCTATATATCACTGTGTCTTCTTATTGTCTCTGCCTTTAGGTCTATATATCACTGTGTCTTCTTATTGTCTCTGCCTTTAGGCCTCTATATCACTGTGTCTTATTGTCTCTGCCTTTAGGTCTATATATCACTGTGTCTTATTGTCTCTGTCTATATATCACTGTGTCTTATTGTCTCTGCCTTTAGGTCTATATATCACTGTGTCTTATTGTCTCTGCCTTTGGGTCTATATATCACTGTGTCTTATTGTCTCTGCCTTTAGGTCTATATATCACTGTGTCTTATTGTCTCTGCCTTTAGGTCTATATATCACTGTGTCTTATTGTCTCTGCCTTTAGGTCTATATATCACTGTGTCTTCTTATTGTCTCTGCCTTTAGGTCTATATATCACTGTGTCTTATTGTCTCTGCCTTTAGGTCTATATATCACTGTGTCTTATTGTCTCTGCCTTTAGGTCTATATATCACTGTGTCTTATTGTCTCTGCCTTTTATCACTGTGTCTTATTGTCTCTGTCTATATATCACTGTGTCTTATTGTCTCTGCCTTTAGGTCTATATATCACTGTGTCTTATTGTCTCTGTCTATATATCACTGTGTCTTATTGTCTCTGCCTTTAGGTCTATATATCACTGTGTCTTCTTATTGTCTCTTCCTTTAGGTCTATATATCACTGTGTCTTATTGTCTTGGCCTTTAGGCCTGTATATCACGGTTGCAAGGCATATAAACTAACAGGTTGCAGAGCAAACAACGCAATTATCACAACACATAGGTTGTAATATGGCAAAATAGGGCAAAAATATTGGCTTCCCCAGTGATTTTACACACACCCTGCTACTGAACCTAGTTCATTTGAATGAATTCATTAAATGAGTTAATTAACACACTGCTACGTAAGGTACTTCAGCAGTTCTACTATCTCACCATCCAGCCCAGCCAGAGAACTGTAGTCCTGAGGAACCTTCTTCTTGTGTTGTTGTAGTTCTAACCGTATCTTCTTCTGTTGTTGCTGTTGCTGTTGCCTGGCCGTATCCTGTCCTGTCAGACTGTAGTCCTCCACATAGTCCAGAGGCAGTTCCAGGTCCTCGTAGTAGGGCGAGGCCGGAAGTGCTGCCGCACCCCTGTGGCGGAACGAGGGCTGTGCAGGGGAAGAGGACAGATAGAGGGAGATGACGTCCTGCAGCAGTTGACGGTCTCTCTCTCTCTGTTTGGCCTGTTGGGATCTAGAGGAGGAGGAGGGGCGGGGCCCTGGGTAGACTCCTCCTCCCTGGTGGAGGGAGCGTTCTCCATCTTCCTGGTATCTGTGCTGTACAACACAGAGAGAGAAAACACACATGGTTTTACGGGATGAGGACACATGTTCTATTGTGTGTGTGTGTGTGTGTGTGTACTAATTCACCTTAATGTCCTAACATTTCACCTTAATGTCCTGACATTTCACCTTAATGTCCTGAGAAGGGGTTAGGTTTTTTGGTGTTAAGATTAGGTTAGGGGTTAGGGTTTTTGGTGTTAAGATTAGGTTAGGGGTTAGGGTTTTTGGTGTTAAGATTAGGTTAGGGTTAGGGTTTTGGTGTTAAGATTAGGTTAGGGGTTAGGGTTTTTGGTGTTAAGATTAGGTTAGGGGTTAGGGTTTTTGGTGTTAAGATTAGGTTAAGGGAAAAAAATATTTTTATAATGGTGATTTTTTTTTACAAAAAGTCCTGACATTTCATGAAAACACAGCTGTGTGTGTATGCGTGTCTGTGTGTATGTGTGTGTGTTTGTCTGTGTGTACGTGCATGGCTTACAGTACCTGTTGATAAGTATAGGGGTCCATGGGAGAGGTCTGCATGCGGAGGGGGAACTGGGCATGGTCTACTATCATGTAGTCCTGGTGGCTGTCAGCCTGACTGGGGTATCCTCCCTGATTGGAGGAGCTGCTGGGGTATCCTCCCCGATTGGAGGAGCTGCTGGGGTATCCTCCCTGATTGGAGGAGCTGCTGGGGTATCCTCCCCGATTGGAGGAGCTGCTGGGGTATCCTCCCTGCTTGGAGGAGCTGCTGGGGTATCCTCCCTGATTGGAGGAGCTGCTGGGGTATCCTCCCTGATTGGAGGAGCTGCTGGGGTATCCTCCCTGATTGGAGGAGCTGCTGGGGTATCCTCCCTGATTGGAGGAGCTCTGCTTGGGTCTGAGAGGAAGGACAAGGAAGAGGATTTTGTATATTTTGGGCAGTTCTAAGCATAATATTGCATGTCTACTCCACTAACTTGCTTTCTTTCATTGGGTTTACTTGACAGGAACAATAAACACCCACTTTGTGAATTTGATAGATTTAGCCAGCCCGGCTCAGTTTCATCTGGGCAAGTACAATTACACAGAGGCACGATAAGATGATGGATCGATAAGAGGAAAAGGCCCATTACTTGTCTAACTCCACTGTTAGATTCTGTAAATGTGTAATGATCCTTACTGTGAGGAAGAGGTCTTGGAGGGTCTCGGGGTGTGAGGAACTCTGCTCAGCTCTTTGGTAACAATGTACTGGGTGATGTCATCTTGCCAGGACAGACCTACACACCAAACATACAGACCATTTATATTTTATAATGATGTCCACTAAATTGAGGTATTTTGGTATTTCATTAGGATCCCCATTAACTGTTGCAAAAGCAACATATACTCTTCCTGGGGTGACAAAACATTTACATTTACATTTAAGTCATTTAGCAGACGCTCTTATCCAGAGCGACTTACAAATTGGTGCATTCACCTTATGACATCCAGTGGAACAGTCATACAATAGTGCATCTAAATCTTAAAAGGGGGGGGGGGTGAGAAGGATTACTTATCCTATCCTAGGTATTCCTTAAAGAGGTGGGGTTTCAGGTTTCATGTACAAAACATGACATAATACAGGACATTAATAGACAAGAACAGCTCAAGGACAGAACTACACACAGCCTACATATCAATACATACACACCAACGATCTAGGTCAGATAGGAGAGAGGTGTTGTGCTGTGAGGTGTTGCTTGATCTATTTCTTGAAACCAGGTTT
The DNA here is from genome assembly GCF_023373465.1 of Oncorhynchus keta. Lineage (NCBI taxonomy): Eukaryota > Metazoa > Chordata > Actinopteri > Salmoniformes > Salmonidae > Oncorhynchus > Oncorhynchus keta. The sequence continues at coordinate 50,690,464 of NC_068427.1, forward strand.
GCTGTTTTATTTCAGCAATATGAGATGGAAGGAAGTTCCATGCAATAAGGGCTCTATATAATACTGTATGCTCTCTTGAATTTGTTCTGGATTTGGGGACTGTGAAAAGACCCCTGGTGGCATGTCTGGTGGGGTAAGTGTGTGTATCAGAGCTGTGTGTAAGTTACATTTTTGGGGGATTTTCAACACATTGTTTCTTATTAAAAAAAATAAGTGATGCAGTCAGTCTCTCCTAAACTCTTAACCAAGAGAGACTGGCATGCATAGTATTTATATCAGCCCTCTGAGTAACGACTTACGTCGTCGGATGAGAAGTTCAGCGTAGTAAGTGTTCATGTTTCTTTATCGAACTGAACACAAAATACAAAACAACAAGAGAATAATTGAAACCGAAACAGTCCCGTAAGTTGCAAACACTGATACAGAAAATAACTACCTACAAAACCCATGTGGGAAAAAGCTACCTAAGTATGGTTCCCAATCAGAGACAACGATAGACAGCTGTCCCTGATTGAGAACCAGACCCGGCCAAAACAAAGAAATACAAAACATAGAAAATGAACATAGAATGCCCACCCAAATCACACCCTGACCAAACCAAACTAGAGACATTAAAAAGCTCTCTACGGTCAGGGCGTGACACTCTGATTACAATGAAGAGCAAAACGTGCCGCTCAGTTCTGGGTCAGCTGGAGCTTAACTAGGTCTTTCCTTACAGCACTGGACCACACGACTGGACAATAATCAAGATTAGACAAAACTAGAGCCTGCAGGGCATGCAGGGAATCACAGACAAACCTCTCCTCATCTTTACAACCACTGAATCTATATGTTTTGACCATGACAGTTTACAATCTAAGGTAACGCCAATTAATTTAGTCTCCTCACCTTGTTCAACAGCCAAACCATTCATAACCAGATTCAGCTGAGATATAGAACTTAGGGAATGATTTGTACCAAATACAATGCTCTTAGTTTTAGAGATGTTCAGGACCAGTTTATTACTGGCCACCCATTCCAAAACAGACTGCAACTCTTTGTTAAGTGTCTCAGAGACTTCATTAGCTGTGGTTGCTGATGATTATATGATTGAATATAATACATGGACACACATGCATTGATTAATGCCAGTGGCAGGTCATTGGTAAAAAGTAGAAAAGAGTAAAGGGCCTAGAGAGCTGCCCTGTGGTACACCACATTTTACATGATTGACATCAGAGAAGCTTCAATTAAAGAAAACCCTTTGAGTTCTATTCGATAGATAGCCCTGAATCCCCAATATGGTTGAAAAGCAATAACACATACACTATCGATCAAAAGTTTTACAACACCTACTCATTCATGGGGCTTTTCTTTATATTTTACTATTTTCTACATTGTAGAATAATAGTGAAGACATCAAAATTATGAAATAACACATATGGAATCATGAATAAAACAAATAAAGAGTTAAACAAATCAAAATATATTTAACATTTGAGATTCTTCCAATCAAATCAAACTTCATTTGGCACGTGACCTAACCATAAAATGCTTACTTACAAGCCCTTAACCAACAGTGTAGACCTAACCATAAAATTCTTACTTACAAGCCCTTAACCAACAGTGTAGACCTAACCATAAAATGCTTACTTACAAGCCCTTAACCAACAGTGTAGACCTAACCATAAAATGCTTACTTACAAGCCCTTAACCAACAGTGTAGACCTAACCATAAAATGCTTACTTACAAGCCCTTAACCAACAGTGCAGTTCAAGAAAGAGTTAAGAAAATATTTACCAAATAAACTAAAGTAAAAGATTATAAAAAGTAACACAATAAAATAAAGAGGCCATATACAGGGTTACCGATAACGAGTCAATGTGCGGGGGTACAGGATAGAGGTAATATGTACATGTAGGAAGGGGTGAAGTGACTGCATAGATAATAAACAGAGAGTAGTAGCAGTGTTCAAAGAAAGAGAGGGGTGTATGTGTTAGTGTTGACTCACCCTGCAGTGTGTTAGAGTGTTGACTCATCCTGCAGTGTGTTAGAGTGTTGACTCACCCTGCAGTGTGTTAGAGTGTTGACTCACCCTGCAGTGTGTTAGAGTGTTGACTCACCCTACAGTGTGTTAGAGTGTTGACTCACCCTGCAGTGTGTTAGTGTTGACTCACCCTACAGTGTGTTAGTGTTGACTCACCCTGCAGTGTGTTAGTGTTGACTCATCCTGCAGTGTGTTAGTGTTGAGTCACCCTGCAGTGTGTTAGAGTGTTGACTCACCCTGCAGTGTGTTATAGTGTTGACTCACCCTGCAGTGTGTTAGAGTGCTGACTCACCCTGCAGTGTGTTAGTGTTGAGTCACCCTGCAGTGTGTTATAGTGTTGACTCACCCTGCAGTGTGTTAGAGTGTTGACTCACCCTGCAGTGTGTTAGAGTGTTGACTCACCCTGCAGTGTGTTAGAGTGTTGACTCATCCTGCAGTGTGTTATAGTGTTGACTCACCCTGCAGTGTGTTAGAGTGTTGACTCACCCTGCAGTGTGTTAGAGTGTTGACTCACCCTGCAGTGTGTTAGAGTGTTGACTCATCCTGTAGTGTGTTAGTGTGTTGACTCATCCTGCAGTGTGTTATAGTGTTGACTCACCCTGCAGTGTGTTAGAGTGTTGACTCATCCTGTAGTGTGTTAGTGTGTTGACTCATCCTGCAGTGTGTTATAGTGTTGACTCATCCTGCAGTGTGTTAGAGTTGACTCATCCTGCAGTGTGTTATAGTGTTGACTCACCCTGCAGTGTGTTAGAGTGTTGACTCACCCTGCAGTGTGTTAGAGTGTTGACTCACCCTGCAGTGTGTTAGAGTGTTGACTCACCCTGCAGTGTGTTAGAGTGTTGACTCATCCTGCAGTGTGTTATAGTGTTGACTCACCCTGCAGTGTGTTAGAGTGTTGACTCATCCTGTAGTGTGTTAGTGTGTTGACTCATCCTGCAGTGTGTTAGAGTGTTGACTCATCCTGCAGTGTGTTATAGTGTTGACTCATCCTGCAGTGTGTTAGTGTTGACTCATCCTGCAGTGTGTTATAGTGTTGACTCACCCTGCAGTGTGTTAGTGTTGACTCACCCTGCAGTGTGTTAGAGTGTTGACTCATCCTGCAGTGTGTTATAGTGTTGACTCACCCTGCAGTGTGTTAGTGTTGAGTCACCCTGCAGTGTGTTATAGTGTTGACTCACCCTGCAGTGTGTTAGAGTGTTGACTCACCCTACAGTGTGTTAGAGTGTTGACTCACCCTGCAGTGTGTTAGAGTGTTGACTCATCCTGCAGTGTGTTATAGTGTTGACTCATCCTGCAGTGTGTTAGACTGTTGACTCATCCTGTAGTGTGTTAGTGTGTTGACTCACCCTGCAATGTGTTAGAGTGTTGACTCACCCTGCAGTGTGTTAGAGTGTTGACTCACCCTGCAGTGTGTTAGTGTTGACTCACCCTGCAGTGTGTTAGAGTGTTGACTCACCCTGCAGTGTGTTAGTGTTGACTCACCCTGCAGTGTGTTATAGTGTTGACTCACCCTGCAGTGTGTTATAGTGTTGACTCACCCTGCAGTGTGTTAGAGTGTTGACTCACCCTGCAGTGTGTTAGAGTGTTGACTCACCCTGCAGTGTGTTAGTGTTGACTCACCCTGCAGTGTGTTAGTGTTGACTCACCCTACAGTGTGTTAGAGTGTTGACTCACCCTGCAGTGTGTTAGTGTTGACTCACCCTACAGTGTGTTAGTGTTGACTCACCCTACAGTGTGTTAGTGTTGACTCACCCTGCAGTGTGTTAGTGTTGACTCATCCTGCAGTGTGTTAGTGTTGAGTCACCCTGCAGTGTGTTAGAGTGTTGACTCACCCTGCAGTGTGTTATAGTGTTGACTCACCCTGCAGTGTGTTAGAGTGTTGACTCACCCTGCAGTGTGTTAGTGTTGACTCACCCTGCAGTGTGTTATAGTGTTGACTCACCCTGCAGTGTGTTAGAGTGTTGACTCACCCTGCAGTGTGTTAGTGTTGACTCATCCTGCAGTGTGTTAGTGTTGACTCACCCTGCAGTGTGTTAGAGTGTTGACTCACCCTGCAGTGTGTTAGAGTGTTGACTCATCCTGCAGTGTGTTATAGTGTTGACTCACCCTGCAGTGTGTTAGAGTGTTGACTCATCCTGTAGTGTGTTAGTGTGTTGACTCATCCTGCAGTGTGTTATAATGTTGACTCACCCTGCAGTGTGTTAGAGTGTTGACTCATCCTGCAGTGTGTTAGAGTTGACTCATCCTGCAGTGTGTTATAGTGTTGACTCACCCTGCAGTGTGTTAGAGTGTTGACTCACCCTGCAGTGTGTTAGAGTGTTGACTCACCCTGCAGTGTGTTAGAGTGTTGACTCACCCTGCAGTGTGTTAGAGTGTTGACTCATCCTGCAGTGTGTTAGAGTGTTGACTCACCCTGCAGTGTGTTAGAGTGTTGACTCACCCTGCAGTGTGTTAGAGTGTTGACTCACCCTACAGTGTGTTAGAGTGTTGACTCACCCTGCAGTGTGTTAGTGTTGACTCACCCTACAGTGTGTTAGTGTTGACTCACCCTGCAGTGTGTTAGTGTTGACTCATCCTGCAGTGTGTTAGTGTTGAGTCACCCTGCAGTGTGTTAGAGTGTTGACTCACCCTGCAGTGTGTTATAGTGTTGACTCACCCTGCAGTGTGTTAGAGTGCTGACTCACCCTGCAGTGTGTTAGTGTTGAGTCACCCTGCAGTGTGTTATAGTGTTGACTCACCCTGCAGTGTGTTAGAGTGTTGACTCACCCTGCAGTGTGTTAGAGTGTTGACTCACCCTGCAGTGTGTTAGAGTGTTGACTCATCCTGCAGTGTGTTATAGTGTTGACTCACCCTGCAGTGTGTTAGAGTGTTGACTCACCCTGCAGTGTGTTAGAGTGTTGACTCACCCTGCAGTGTGTTAGAGTGTTGACTCATCCTGTAGTGTGTTAGTGTTGACTCATCCTGCAGTGTGTTATAGTGTTGACTCACCCTGCAGTGTGTTAGAGTGTTGACTCATCCTGTAGTGTGTTAGTGTGTTGACTCATCCTGCAGTGTGTTATAGTGTTGACTCATCCTGCAGTGTGTTAGAGTTGACTCATCCTGCAGTGTGTTATAGTGTTGACTCACCCTGCAGTGTGTTAGAGTGTTGACTCACCCTGCAGTGTGTTAGAGTGTTGACTCACCCTGCAGTGTGTTAGAGTGTTGACTCACCCTGCAGTGTGTTAGAGTGTTGACTCATCCTGCAGTGTGTTATAGTGTTGACTCACCCTGCAGTGTTGACTCATCCTGTAGTGTGTTAGTGTGTTGACTCATCCTGCAGTGTGTTAGAGTGTTGACTCATCCTGCAGTGTGTTATAGTGTTGACTCATCCTGCAGTGTGTTAGTGTTGACTCATCCTGCAGTGTGTTATAGTGTTGACTCACCCTGCAGTGTGTTAGTGTTGACTCACCCTGCAGTGTGTTAGAGTGTTGACTCATCCTGCAGTGTGTTATAGTGTTGACTCACCCTGCAGTGTGTTAGTGTTGAGTCACCCTGCAGTGTGTTATAGTGTTGACTCACCCTGCAGTGTGTTAGAGTGTTGACTCACCCTACAGTGTGTTAGAGTGTTGACTCACCCTGCAGTGTGTTAGAGTGTTGACTCATCCTGCAGTGTGTTATAGTGTTGACTCATCCTGCAGTGTGTTGACTGTTGACTCATCCTGTAGTGTGTTAGTGTGTTGACTCACCCTGCAGTGTGTTATAGTGTTGACTCACCCTGCAGTGTGTTAGAGTGTTGACTCACCCTGCAGTGTGTTAGTGTTGACTCACCCTGCAGTGTGTTAGAGTGTTGACTCACCCTGCAGTGTGTTAGTGTTGACTCACCCTGCAGTGTGTTATAGTGTTGACTCACCCTGCAGTGTGTTATAGTGTTGACTCACCCTGCAGTGTGTTAGAGTGTTGACTCACCCTGCAGTGTGTTAGAGTGTTGACTCACCCTGCAGTGTGTTAGTGTTGACTCACCCTGCAGTGTGTTAGTGTTGACTCACCCTACAGTGTGTTAGAGTGTTGACTCACCCTGCAGTGTGTTAGTGTTGACTCACCCTACAGTGTGTTAGTGTTGACTCACCCTGCAGTGTGTTAGTGTTGACTCATCCTGCAGTGTGTTAGTGTTGAGTCACCCTGCAGTGTGTTAGAGTGTTGACTCACCCTGCAGTGTGTTATAGTGTTGACTCACCCTGCAGTGTGTTAGAGTGTTGACTCACCCTGCAGTGTGTTAGTGTTGACTCACCCTGCAGTGTGTTATAGTGTTGACTCACCCTGCAGTGTGTTAGAGTGTTGACTCACCCTGCAGTGTGTTAGTGTTGACTCATCCTGCAGTGTGTTAGAGTGTTGACTCACCCTGCAGTGTGTTAGAGTGTTGACTCACCCTGCAGTGTGTTAGAGTGTTGACTCATCCTGCAGTGTGTTATAGTGTTGACTCAACCTGCAGTGTGTTAGAGTGTTGACTCATCCTGTAGTGTGTTAGTGTGTTGACTCATCCTGCAGTGTGTTATAATGTTGACTCACCCTGCAGTGTGTTAGAGTGTTGACTCATCCTGCAGTGTGTTAGAGTTGACTCATCCTGCAGTGTGTTATAGTGTTGACTCACCCTGCAGTGTGTTAGAGTGTTGACTCACCCTGCAGTGTGTTAGAGTGTTGACTCACCCTGCAGTGTGTTAGAGTGTTGACTCACCCTGCAGTGTGTTAGAGTGTTGACTCATCCTGCAGTGTGTTATAGTGTTGACTCACCCTGCAGTGTGTTAGTGTTGACTCACCCTGCAGTGTGTTAGTGTTGACTCACCCTGCAGTGTGTTAGAGTGTTGACTCACCCTACAGTGTGTTAGAGTGTTGACTCACCCTACAGTGTGTTATAGTGTTGACTCACCCTGCAGTGTGTTAGTGTTGACTCATCCTGCAGTGTGTTATAGTGTTGACTCACCCTGCAGTGTGTTAGAGTGTTGACTCATCCTGTAGTGTGTTAGTGTGTTGACTCATCCTGCAGTGTGTTAGTGTTGACTCACCCTGCAGTGTGTTAGAGTGTTGACTCATCCTGCAGTGTGTTAGAGTGTTGACTCACCCTGCAGTGTGTTATAGTGTTGACTCACCCTGCAGTGTGTTAGAGTGTTGACTCATCCTGCAGTGTGTTAGAGTGTTGACTCACCCTGCAGTGTGTTAGAGTGTTGACTCACCCTGCAGTGTGTTAGTGTTGACTTACCCTGCAGTGTGTTAGTGTTGACTCACCCTACAGTGTGTTAGAGTGTTGACTCACCCTGCAGTGTGTGTGTTCACCCTACAGTGTGTTAGTGTTGACTCACCATGCAGTGTGTTAGTGTGACTCATTGCAGTGTGTTAGTGTTGACTCACCCTGCAGTGTGTTAGAGTGTTGACTCACCCTGCAGTGTGTTATAGTGTTGACTCACCCTGCAGTGTGTTAGAGTGTTGACTCACCCTGCAGTGTGTTAGTGTTGACTCACCCTGCAGTGTGTTATAGTGTTGACTCACCCTGCAGTGTGTTAGAGTGGTGACTCACCCTGCAGTGTGTTAGTGTTGACTCATCCTGCAGTGTGTTAGTGTTGACTCACCCTGCAGTGTGTTAGAGTGTTGACTCACCCTGCAGTGTGTTAGAGTGTTGACTCACCCTGCAGTGTGTTAGAGTGTTGACTCATCCTGCAGTGTGTTATAGTGTTGACTCAACCTGCAGTGTGTTAGAGTGTTGACTCATCCTGTAGTGTGTTAGTGTGTTGACTCATCCTGCAGTGTGTTATAGTGTTGACTCACCCTGCAGTGTGTTAGAGTGTTGACTCATCCTGCAGTGTGTTAGAGTTGACTCATCCTGCAGTGTGTTATAGTGTTGACTCACCCTGCAGTGTGTTAGAGTGTTGACTCACCCTGCAGTGTGTTAGAGTGTTGACTCACCCTGCAGTGTGTTAGAGTGTTGACTCACCCTGCAGTGTGTTAGTGTTGAGTCACCCTGCAGTGTGTTAGAGTGTTGACTCATCCTGCAGTGTGTTATAGTGTTGACTCACCCTGCAGTGTGTTAGTGTTGACTCACCCTGCAGTGTGTTATAGTGTTGACTCACCCTGCAGTGTGTTAGTGTTGACTCACCCTGCAGTGTGTTAGAGTGTTGACTCACCCTACAGTGTGTTATAGTGTTGACTCACCCTGCAGTGTGTTAGTGTTGACTCATCCTGCAGTGTGTTATAGTGTTGACTCACCCTGCAGTGTGTTAGAGTGTTGACTCATCCTGTAGTGTGTTAGTGTGTTGACTCATCCTGCAGTGTGTTAGTGTTGACTCACCCTGCAGTGTGTTAGAGTGTTGACTCACCCTGCAGTGTGTTATAGTGTTGACTCATCCTGCAGTGTGTTAGAGTGTTGACTCATCCTGCAGTGTGTTAGAGTGTTGACTCACCCTGCAGTGTGTTAGAGTGTTGACTCACCCTGCAGTGTGTTAGTGTTGACTCACCCTGCAGTGTGTTAGTGTTGACTCACCCTGCAGTGTGTTATAGTGTTGACTCACCCTGCAGTGTGTTATAGTGTTGACTCACCCTGCAGTGTGTTAGAGTGTTGACTCACCCTGCAGTGTGTTAGAGTGTTGACTCACCCTGCAGTGTGTTATGTTACCCTGCAGTGTGTGTTGACTCACCCTGCAGTGTGTTAGTGTTGACTCACCCTGCAGTGTGTTAGAGTGTTGACTCATCCTGCAGTGTGTTAGAGTGTTGACTCATCCTGCAGTGTGTTATAGTGTTGACTCACCCTGCAGTGTGTTAGTGTTGACTCACCCTGCAGTGTGTTAGTGTTGACTCACCCTACAGTGTGTTATAGTGTTGACTCACCCTGCAGTGTGTTAGTGTTGACTCATCCTGCAGTGTGTTAGTGTTGACTCATCCTGCAGTGTGTTAGAGTGTTGACTCATCCTGCAGTGTGTTATAGTGTTGACTCACCCTGCAGTGTGTTAGTGTTGACTCACCCTGCAGTGTGTTAGTGTTGACTCATCCTGCAGTGTGTTATAGTGTTGACTCACCCTGCAGTGTGTTAGTGTTGACTCATCCTGCAGTGTGTTAGAGTTGACTCACCCTGCAGTGTGTTAGAGTGTTGACTCACCCTGCAGTGTGTTAGAGTGTTGACTCACCCTGCAGTGTGTTAGAGTTGACTCATCCTGCAGTGTGTT
>NC_068427.1:50702177-50744677 GCF_023373465.1 Oncorhynchus keta
TGAACCCAGCCCTCTCTCCCCTCCATAGTGAACCTGCCCTCTCTCTCCTCTCTCCTCCATAGTGAACCCTTCCCTCTCTCTCCTCTCTCCTCCATAGTGAACCCAGACCTCTCTCTCCTCTCTCCTCCATAGTGAACCCAGACCTCTCTCTCCTCTCTCCTCCATAGTGAACCCAGACCTCTCTCTCTCCTCTCTCCTCCATAGTGAACCCAGCCCTCTCTCTCCTCTCTCCTCCATAGTTAACCCAGCCCCCTCTCTCCTCCATAGTGAACCCAGCCCTCTCTCTCCTCCATAGTTAACCAAGCCCTCTCTCTCCTCTCTCCTCCATAGTGAACCCAGCCCCCTCTCTCCTCCATAGTGAACCCAGCCACCTCTCTCCTCCATAGTTAACCCAGCCCTCCCTCTCCTCTCTCCTCCATAGTTAACCCAGCCCCCTCTCTCCTCCATAGTGAACCCAGCCCCCTCTCTCCTCCATAGTTAACCCAGCCCTCTCTCTCCTCTCTCCTCCATAGTGAACCCAGCCCTCTCTCTCCTCCATAGTGAACCCAGCCACCTCTCTCCTCCATAGTTAACCCAGCCCTCCCTCTCCTCTCTCCTCCATAGTTAACCCAGCCCCCTCTCCCCTCCATAGTGAACCCAGCCCCCTCTCTCCTCCATAGTTAACCCAGCCCTCTCTCTCCTCTCTCCTCCATAGTGAACCCAGCCCTCTCTCTCCTCCATAGTGAACCCAGCCCTCTCTCTCCTCCATAGTGAACCGAGCCCTCTCTCTCCTCCATAGTGAACCCAGCCCCCTCTCTGCTCCATAGTTAACCCAGCCCTCTCTCTCCTCTCTCCTCCATAGTGAACCCAGCCCTCCCTCTCCTCCATAGTGAACCCAGCCCCCTATCTCCTCCATAGTGAACCCAGCCCCCTCTCTCCTCCATAGTGAACCCAGCCCTCCATCTCCTCCATAGTGAACCCAGCCCCCTCTCTCCTCCATAGTGAACCCAGCCCCCTCTCTCCTCCATAATTACCCCAGCCCCCTCTCTCCTCTCTCCTCCATAGTGAACACAGCCCTCTATCTCCTCTCTCCTCCATAGTGAACCCAGCCCTCTCTCTCCTCTCTCCTCCATAGTGAACCCAGACCTCTCTATCCTCCCTAGTGAACCCAGCCCTCCCTCTCCTCTCTCCTCCATAGTGAACCCAGCCCTCTCTCTCCTCTCTCCTCCATAGTGAACCCAGCCCTCTCTCTCCTCTCTCCTCCATAGTTAACCCAGCCCTCTCTCTCCTCCATAGTGAACCCAGCCCTCTCTCTCCTCCATAGTGAACCCAGCCCTCTCTCTCCTCTCTCATCCCTCCTCCCTAGTGAACCCAGCCCTCTTTCTCCTCTCTCCTCCATAGTGAACCCAGCCCTCTCTCTCCTCTCTCATCCCTCCTCCCTAGTGAACCCAGCCCTCTTTCTCCTCTCTCCTCCATAGTGAACCCAGCCCTCCCTCTCCTCCATAGTGAAACCATCCCTCTCTCTCCTCTCTCATCCCTCCTCCCTAGTGAACCCAGCCCTCTTTCTCCTCTCTCCTCCACAGTGAACCCAGGCCTCCCTCTCCTCCATAGTGAACCCAGCCCTCTCTCTCCTCTCGCCTCCATAATGAACACAACTCTCTTTCCTCTTATCCTTCCATGAAAACACCCAAAGACATGAGTCACTGCTATTTATAGGAAGAGGACAGAGAAATGGGGGAACGGGGGAGTGGTGGAATGGTGAATGGAGGAAAATGATGAAACAGAGAAGCTGAATGTATTTATTGGGAGTTAAAGGGATGTACACTGCAGTGTATTGTCTTATTTTTCATGACCGGACAAAATAGCGTGTGACAAAAAAAGCCAAAATAGATATCAAATGGATATAAATATATATATACATTTTAATATGCATATACATGTTCATATTTTAATACATTTTAATATGCATATATATATAAATACATTTTAATATGCATATATATATAAATACATGTTCATATATATATATATATATATATATATAAATACATTTTAATATATATAGATATATATAAATACATTTTAATATAGATATATATATATAAATACATTTTAATATAGATATATATATAAATACATTTTAATATAGATATATATATATATACATTTTAATAGCCAGCATCATTGTGAAAGCCATTACAAGGGGTCCATAAGCATAAACTGTAGGAAGGTCATAATGCATTATGACTGCCTCACAATGCATTATAACTGCCTCATAACTGCCTCACAATGCATTATAACTGCCTCCTAATGCATTATAACTGCCTCATAACTGCCTCACAATGCATTATAACTGCCTCATAACTGCCTCCTAATGCATTATAACTGCCTCATAACTGCCTCATAATGCATTATAACTGCCTCATAACTGCCTCATAATGCATTATAACTGCCTCATAACTGCCTCATAACTGCCTCATAACGCATTATAACTGCCTCATAACTGCCTCATAATGCATTATAACTGTCTCATAATGCATTATAACTGTCTCATAACTGCCTCATAATGCATTATAACTGCCTCATAACTGCCTCATAATGCATTATAACTGTCTCATAACTGCCTCATAACTGCCTCATAACGCATTATAACTGCCTCATAACTGCCTCATAATGCATTATAACTGTCTCATAATGCATTATAACTGTCTCATAACTGCCTGATAACGCAATATAACTGCCTCATAACTGCCTCATAATGCATTATAACTGCCTCATAACTGCCTCATAATGCATTATAACTGTCTCATAATGCATTATAACTGTCTCATAACTGCCTCATAACGCATTATAACTGCCTCATAACTGCCTCATAATGCATTATAACTGCCTCATAACTGCCTCATAACTGCCTCATAACGCATTATAACTGCCTCATAACTGCCTCATAATGCATTATAACTGTCTCATAATGCATTATAACTGTCTCATAACTGCCTCATAACGCATTATAACTGCCTCATAACTGCCTCATAATGCATTATAACTGTCTCATAACTGCCTCATAATGCATTATAACTGCCTCATAACTGCCTCATAACTGCCTCATAACTGTCTAATAATGCATTATAACTGCCTCATAACTGCCTCATAATGCATTATAACTGTCTCATAACTGTCTCATAATGCATTATAACTGCCTCATAACTGCCTCATAACTGCCTCATAACTGCCTCATAATGCATTATAACTGTCTCATAACTGCCTCATAATGCATTATAACTGCCTTATAACTGCCTCATAATGCATTATAATTGCCTCATAATGCATTATAACTGCCTCATAATGCATTATAACTGCCCCATAACTGCCTCATAATGCATTATAACTGCCTCATAATGCATTATAACTGCCTCATAATGCTTTATAGCTGTTAGCTTTAAGTAGTGTTTAACTTGTGTTTCTGTCTGTTGCACTAGATGTGTAGGTCAATTAGCCTGGCTACCCAGACTCCTTGTTTCCGGCCAAAGGCCACGCCCACAGACGTTAGTTTGAGTCTGGATAGGAGTACTTCCCCAACAAACACATTCTAACAGTTCTGATTGGTCCCCAAACACTGATGGGCTGGGCCTGAGCAAGAACATGTGAGCCATTTAAAAAAAAAAAAAAAAGGTCTTTGGCTTTGATACTCTGATTGGTTAGAGATTATCCAACCACTGATGATTATAGAGCATCGGAATAATTCAGTATGAATCATCAGGCAACAGGTAACTGTTTTAGAATCCATTATATACCAGACCAATCTGCTATCTGACACTAACAGAGAGACAAGACAGACCAATCTGCTATCTGAAACTAACAGAGAGACTAGACAGACCAATCTGCTATCTGAAACTAACAGAGAGACTAGACAGACCAATCTGCTATCTGAAACTAACAGAGAGACAAGACAGACCAATCTGCTATCTGAAACTAACAGAGAGACAAGACAGACCAATCTGCTATCTGAAACTAACAGAGAGACAAGACAGACCAATCTGCTATCTGAAACTAACAGAGAGAAGACAGACCAATCTGCTATCTGACACTAACAGAGAGAAGACAGACCAATCTGCTATCTGACACTAACAGAGAGACAAGACACACCAATCTGCTATCTGAAACTAACAGAGAGACTAGACAGACCAGACCAATCTGCTATCTGAAACTAACAGAGAGACTAGACAGACCAGACCAATCTGCTATCTGAAACTAACAGAGAGACAAGACCACCCAATCTGCTATCTGAAACTAACAGAGAGACTAGACAGACCAGACCAATCTGCTATCTGAAACTAACAGAGAGACTAGACAGACCAGACCAATCTGCTATCTGAAACTAACAGAGAGACTAGACAGACCAGACCAATCTGCTATCTGAAACTAACAGAAAGACAAGACAGACCAGACCAATCTGCTATCTGACACTAACAGAGAGACAAGACAGACCAGACAGACAAGACAATGCAGACCGACAAGACAGAGAGACAGACAAGACAATGCAGACCGACAACCCAATGCAGACCGACAAGACAATGCAGACCGACAAGAAAATGCAGACCGACAAGACAATGCCATCCGACAAGACAATGCAGACTGACAAGACAATGCAGACCAACAAGGCAAGACAAGACAGGGCAAGGTAAGCTCTCTACAGTCACATCTCCGTTTTTTGTGTGTGTGTGTGTGTGCGTGTGCGTGTGCGTGTGTGTGTGTGTGTGTGTATATGTGTATGTCGTGTGTGTGTTGTGTATGTGTGTATATGTGTGTGTGTGTGTGTGTGTGTTGTGTATGTGTGTATATGTGTGTGTGCGTGTATGTGTGTGCATAAATAAGTTCTGTAAATAGGAAGTAATAACAAGCTATGTGATTGCACTACTAACTCATTCTGACTCACTTTTACATACGCACGAGAGAGAGAGAGAGAGAGAGAGAGAGAGAGAGAGAGAGAGAGAGAGAGAGAGAGAGAGAGAGAGAGAGAGAGAGAGAGAGAGAGAGAGAGAGAGAGAGAGAGAGAGAGAGAGAGAGAGAGAGAGAGAGAGAGAGAGAGAGAGAGAGAGAGAGAGAGATAAGGTGGGCAGAGAGAGTAATTGAGTGAGTGATATATAGAGAAAGACAGAGGAGAATAGATAATATTGCATGTACCTATAGGAGGAAGATGAGTAATGTATGCTGGTGATAGAGGTGGAGATAAGAGTACGCGATTGGAGGAGAAAGGAGAAGGGGACGAGAAAGGAAGAGCGTGTAGGTATGTGAGGAGAAGTGTGTAAGCAGCGTAGCATGCTAGTGACTCATCTTCTGCCTGAGCTGCAGGAAGAAGATGAGTCATGTATTTCCAATTTCTTTAATGAAGTCTGGGTTCCTGCTCTTTAGGCCAAAGAGCGTTAAAGCGAGAGAGTGAAGAGAGAGGGAGAGAGAATAGAGAGAGAGAGAGAGGGGACAGACAGACAGACAGACAGACAGACAGACAGACAGACAGACAGACAGGTGAGCGAGAGTTGAGTGAAAGGTGAACGAGAGGTAGAGCGAGAAGTGGAGCGAGAGGTGGAGCGAGAGGTGGAGCGAGAGGTGGAGCGAGAGGTGGAGCGAGAAGTGGAGCGAGAGATGGAGCGAGAGGTGAGTGAGAGGTGAGCGAGAGGTGGAGCGAGAGGTGGAGCGAGAGGTGGAGCGAGAAGTGGAGCGAGAGGTGGAGCGAGAGGTGGAGCGAGAGGTGGAGCGAGAGGTGGAGCGAGAGGTGGAGCGAGAAGTGGAGCGAGAGGTGGGAGCGAGAGGTGGGAGCGAGAGGTGGAGCGAGAGGTGGAGCGAGAAGTGGAGCGAGAGGTGGAGCGAGAGGTGGAGCGAGAGGTGGAGCGAGAAGTGGAGCGAGAGGTGGAGCGAGAGGTGGAGCGAGAAGTGGAGCGAGAGGTGGAGCGAGAGTTGAGTGAGAGGTGAGCGAGAGGTGGAGCGAGAGGTGGAGCGAGAAGTGGAGCGAGAGGTGGAGCGAGAGGTGGAGCGAGAAGTGGAGCGAGAAGTGGAGCGAGAGGTGGAGCGAGAGGTGGAGCGAGAAGTGGAGCGAGAAGTGGAGCGAGAAGTGGAGCGAGAGGTGGAGCGAGAGCGTAAACCAAGAGAAAACACCAGACACTATGAAACACAACACTTTTACGATCTCATCCTGGAACACACAAGGTCTGAGGTCATCTGCCTTTGGCCTAAAGAGCATAAACTGAGACTAAATATCCCCCCAATATAATCCCCATACTTTAATGAAGACAGCTTCTCCATCCTAAAGGGGGAGATCAACCATTTCCAGGCCCAGGGACATGTACTAGTCTGTGGCGAACTAAATGCCAGAACTGGACAAGATCCTGACATCCTCGGCACACAGGGGGACAAACACCTGCCTGCAGGTGACAGCGTTCCCTCCCCCATATGCCCCCTGGACACAACTACGACAACATAACCAACAAAAACGGGTCACAACTCCTGTCGCACATATGTACATAGTCAATAGTAGGCTTCGAGTGGACTCCTACGGTAGATACACCTATAGCTCATCTCTTGGCAGTAGTACTGTAGACTACTTTATCACTGACCTCAACCCAGACTCTCTCAGAGCGTTCATAGTCAGCCAACTGACACCCCTATCAAATTACAGCAAAATCACAGTCTACTTGAACAGAGTAATACTCAATCATGAGACACCAAAGCCATAAGGAACTGAGTGATATTAAGAAATGCTATAGAATACTATGC
This sequence comes from Oncorhynchus keta, assembly GCF_023373465.1. Classification (NCBI taxonomy): domain Eukaryota; kingdom Metazoa; phylum Chordata; class Actinopteri; order Salmoniformes; family Salmonidae; genus Oncorhynchus; species Oncorhynchus keta. The sequence continues at coordinate 50,708,928 of NC_068427.1, forward strand.
TAAAGTAGCATAGAAACCTACTAAAAACAATTAGGCAACAACAAATTCAACTTCCTGGACAAAACATTTCACTGTAACGTGTCAGTAGAAAAACAGTATATTTAACCTTTCAGCTTCCTATCAAATATTTTTTCAAGCAGAAAAACTAAGAAAATTTAAACAGCAATGACAAAATGGTTTGATGAAGAATGCAAAAACCTCAGAAAGAAATTGAGAAACTTATTCAACCAAAAACACAGAGACCCCCAAAAAACCTGAGTCGTTTCTATAGTGAATCACTAAAACAATACAGAAATACACTACGGAAAAAGAAGAAACAGCACGTGTCAAGGTTGTGCTGGTGGAGAAGTCAGGTGCAGGAGAGCAGAGGGTTGTGATCTACTGATGGAGAAGTCAGGTGCAGGAGAGCAGAGGGTTGTGATCTACTGATGGAGAAGTCAGGTGCAGGAGAGCAGAGGGTTGTGATCTACTGATGGAGAAGTCAGGTGCAGGAGAGCAGAGGGTTGTGATCTACTGATGGAGAAGTCAGGTGCAGGAGAGCAGAGGGTTGTGATCTACTGATGGAGAAGTCAGGTGCAGGAGAGCAGAGGGTTGTGATCTACTGATGGAGAAGTCAGGTGCAGGAGAGCAGAGGGTTGTGATCTACTGATGGAGAAGTCAGGTGCAGGAGAGCAGAGAGTGAACAGGCGCAGACTTTATTTAGATAGGAGAAACCAACAGACGGACGCCACCGTGTCAAAACCTCCAGCCAAAGGGTAAAACGACGCGAAACAAAAATAAGCAAATGTTTAACAATTAAACATCCTACGTGAAATACCACAGAATACAGGGGAAAAAACAGCCTGGCACATAACACGAAACATGTAACAAAACACAATTCCACACAAAGACATGGGGGGACAGAGGAGTAAATACATGCAGTGTGATTGGGGAATGAAAGCCAGGTGTGCAGGGAACAAGACAAAACAAATGGTTACATGGAAAAATGGAGTGGCGATGGCTAGAAAACCGGTGATGTCGACCACCGAACGTCGCCCGAACAAGGAGAGGAGTCGACTTCGGCGGAAGTCGTGACAGCACGTCTGAAATCAGCTCAATGTAAGTAAAGAAAGAACTTGTTCTCAACTGGCCTTAATAAATAAAAGTGAAATTCATTTTTTATTTTATTTAAGAATCCATATAATCTAATCTGGGAAAATTGGAGAAAACCAAACAGACAACACAAAGAATTATCTATCTAAAATGGAGATGAATGGGTAAACCACTTCTCCGTTCTTTTTGGCTCTTTAACAAAGAACAAATCACAAAAACACATACATGATCAAATACAAATCTTAGAATCAACTATTAAAGACGTCCAGAACACACTGGATTCTCTAAATACATTGAATGAACAACAGGATAAAATAAAAACCCTCCAACCCAAAAAGACCTGCGCTGTTGATGGTATCCTCAATGAAATAATAAAATATATAGACCACAATTCCAATTGCTGTACTAAAACTCTTTAACATCATCCTGAGCTCTGGCATCATCTCAAATGGGCGGTTATTTAGAATGCATAAAATTCTACGGCCCGATAGAGACACAAAATATTTTTGTTCCTCAGTCTTCCCGCGCTTTCATTCAAAACCCAACCCCTTTTCTTTGTGTAACCAGCCGTCATATCTGTTCCGTCCGCTAAGGACGTTTTCCCTGTATGACATAATTTATAATCAATGTATGATCCATTATGTGTAGATATAATTCTGTGTGATTATTTAAGTACTTAGTAAATAAATAATTAAACCAAATCTTGTATTGCTGATTCAACTTGTTAGCCAGGGTTCGTGAAGACAACCAAGAATTTACAACTTTCAGATGTGACTGAAATAAGGTGACGATTAATATTGACTGCTATTGATGTAAAATATAATTAGGTCTTTAAGAGTTAGGTCTTTAAGAGCCACATTCCAAAAATATTACTAAAAATATTTTTATTCATGAAATCACAAGTGCAATACAGGAAAACACAGTTTAGCCTTTTGTTAATCCACCTGTCGTGTCAGATTTGGAAAATATGCTTTACAGCGAAAGCAATCCAAGCGTTTGTGTAAGTTTATTGATCGCTCGACAAAACATTATGTACCCTTAGCATCAAGTAGCTTGCATCAAGTAGCTTGGTCACAAAAATCAGAAAAGCAATCAGATTAATTGTTTACCTTTGATCATCTTCAGATGTTTTCACTCACGAGACTCCCAGTTACACAATAAATGTTCCTTTTGTTCCATAAAGATTATTTTTATATCCAAAATACCTCCGTTTGTTTGTCGCGTTATGTTCAGAAATCCACAGGAAAGAGGGTCACAACAACGCAGACAAATTCCAAATAGTTTCCATAATGTCCACAGAAACATGTCAAATGTTTTTTATAATCAATCTTCAGGTTGTTTTTAAAATATATAATCGATAATATATCAACCGCAACTGTATTTTTCAGTAGGAGAGGGAAAGGCAATGGCTGCCCAAACTCTGTTGCGCGAGCAAAACTCATGCAAACACTTGACGCGATGTTATCTTTCTGGCTCATTTTTCTAAATAAAAGCCTGAAACTATGTCTGAAGACTGTTGACCCCTTGAGATATGAAAATTAATCTGGTTGATATCCCTTTAAATGGAGCAAAGGCAGACTATGGAACGTGGAGTTTTCAAAATAGAAGCCACTTCCTGGTTTGATTTTCCTCAGGGTTTCGCCTGCAATATCAGTTCTGTTATAGTAACAGACAATATGTTGACAGTTTTGGAAATTTTAGAGTGTTTTCTATCCAATACTAATAATAATATGCATATATTAGCAAATGAGACTGAGGAGCTGGCCGTTTACTCTGGGCACCTTTTCATCCAAGCTACTCAATACTGTCCCCTGCAGCAGTAAGAAGTTTTAAACAGCTTGGAAAATTCCAGGAAAATTATGTCATGGCTTTAGAAGCTTCTGATAGGCTAATTGACATAATTTCAGCCAATTGGAGGTGTACCTATGGATGTATTTCAAGGCCTACCTTCAAACTCAGTGCCTATTTGCTTGACATCATGGGAAAATCTAAATAAATCAGCCAAGACCTCAGAAAAGAAATTGTAGACCTCCACAAGTCTGGTTCATCCTTGGGAGTAACTTCCAAATACCTGAAGGTACCACGTTCATCTGTACAAGCAATAGTACACAAGTATAAACACCATGGGACCACGCAGCCGTCATACTGCTCAGGAAGGAGATGCGTTCTGTCTCCTAGAGATGAACGGACTTTGATGCGAAAAGTGAAAATCAATCCCAGAACAACAGCAAAGGACCTTGTGAAGATACTGGAGGAAACAGGTACAAAAGTATCTATATCCACAGTAAAACGAGTCATATATCGACATAACCTGAAAGGCCGCTCAGCAAGGAAGAAGCCACTGCTCCAAAACTTCCATGAAAAAGCCAGACTGCGGATTGCAACTGCGCATGTGGACAAAGATCGTACTTTTTAGAGAAATATCCTCTGGTCTGATGAATCAAAAATAGAACTGTTTGGCCGTAATGACCGTTGTTATGTTTGGAGGAAAAAGGGGGATGCTTGCAAGCCAAAGAACACCATCCCAACCGTGAAGAACGGGGGTTGTTGGGGTGCTTTGCTGCAGGAGGGACTGGTGCACTTCACAAAATAGATGACATCTTGAGGCAGGAAAATTACGTGAATATTATGAAGTAACATCTCAAGACATCAGTCAGGAAGTTAAAGGTCTTCCAAGTGGACAATGACCCCAAGCACACTTCCACAGTTCTGGCAAAATGGCTTAAGAACAACAAAGTAAAGGTATTGGAGTCGCCATCACAAAGCCCTGACCTCAATCCTATAGCAAATGTTTGCGCAGAACTGAAAAAGCGTGTACGAGCAAGGAGGCCTACAAACCTGACTCAGTTACAACAGCTCTGTCAGGAGGAATGGGTCCAAAATTCACCAAACTTATTGTGGGAAGCTTGTGGAAGGATACCTGAAATGTTTGACCCAAGTTAAAAAATTAAAAGGCAATGCTACCAAATAAGAATTGAGTGTATGACCCACTGGGAATGTGATGAAAGAAATAAAAGCTGAAATAAATCGTTCTCTCTACTATGGCCAGGTTATGGTCACTGAGTCTGACCGTCCATGTTTTTCTATGATTTTCTCTATGGCCAGGTTATGGTCACTGAGTCTCTGGAGTAATGAATCACACAACACCATCTGGCAGTCCGATCGGGTGAATTTGGGTTTGTCTGATGCCAGGATAACGCTACATACCCCAATGCATAGTGCCTTCTGTAAAGTTGTCAAATTGTGTATGTCAAATTTTATGTTCCTTTTGATGGCCCTTTGTGTCTTGTCTTTCAGATCGTTCACAGTTACCTGTGGCTCTGATGTTATGGCCGAGGTATGTACATGTTTGTTGTGCATCTGCTCAAGACCATGGTGCTTGCCTACGGAGCTGTGAGGGGAACGGCACCTCAGTACCTCCAGGCTCTGATCAGGCGCTACACCCAAACAAGGGCACTGCGTTCATCCACCTCTGGCCTGCTCGCCTCCCTACCACTGTACAGTTCCCGCTCAGCCCAGTCAAAACTGTTCGCTGCTCTGGCCCCCAATGGTGGAACAAACTTCACGACGCCAGGACAGCGGAGTCAATCACCACCTTCCGGAGACACCTGAAACCCCACCTCTTTAAGGCTCCCCCCTTTAAGATTTAGATGCACTATTGTAAAGTGACTATTCTACTGGATGTCATAAGGTGAATGCACCAATTTGTAAGTGCTCTGGATAAGAGCGTCTGCTAAATGACTTAAATGTAAATGTAAATGCTCTAGGGCAACGGTGTCGAGACGGAATTTGTATTTGCGGTGCTGGCAATCTGGGCCTTTTTTGTTACACCATTATTTTTGTCTTACTGAGATTTAATGAGGCTTTACTGAGGGCTCAGGTTTGGCAGAATCTGTGCAGAAGAGCTAGCTGTTGCTGTAGACCATCCTTGGTTAGGGACAGAAGTACCAGACCATCAGCAAACAGTAGACATTTGACTTCAAGTTCAGGGAGAGTGAGGCCGGGTGCTGCAGACTGTTCTAGTGCCAGTTTATTGATATACTAAATAATATACAGAGCATTCTGAAAGTATTCAGACCCCTTCCCTTTTTCCACATTTTGTTACGCTACAGCCTTATTCTAAAATTGATTAAATAAATACAAATCCTCATTAATTTACACACAATACCCCATAATGACATCACAATACCCCATAATGACATCACAATACCCCATAATGACATCACAATACCCCATAATGACATCACAATACCCCATAATGACATCACAATACCCCATAATGACGAAGCGAAAACAGGTATTTAGAAAGTTTAGCAAATGTATAAAATATTTAAAAATCAACAGAATACCATAAGTATTCAGACCCTTTGCTATGAGACTTGAAATTGAGCTCAGGTGCATCCTGTTTCCATTGATTATCCTTGAGATTTTTTGTAAAAACTTGATTGGAGTCCACCTGTTATGTTCCCCGGTTTCTGTGCTGTTTTGGGTTTGTGTGTGTGTGTGTGTGTGTTTCAGGATGGCTTCCTGGATTCCAAGCAGCTGATTGGTCGGCCCTATTGCAAATTGGGGCGCTCTCGTCAGGGGATACAGCTGTCTGCAATTACCGACTCCTTCTACAGCCTGAAAAGCCAGTGTTCCTTTGTTAGAAGGGATTCTTTGTATGTTGAAAAGCCAGTGTTCCTTTGTTAGAAGGGATTCTTTGTATGTTGAAAAGCCAGTGTTCCTTTGGTAGAAGGGATTATTTGTATGTTGAAAAGCCAGTGTTCCTTTGGTAGAAGGGGTTCTTTGTATGTTGAAAAGCCAGTGTTCCTTTGGTAGAAGGGGTTCTTTGTATGTTGAAAAGCCAGTGTTCCTTTGGTAGAAGGGATTCTTTGTATGTTGAAAAGCCAGTGTTCCTTTGGTAGAAGGGATTATTTGTATGTTGAAAAGCCAGTGTTCCTTTGGTAGAAGGGATTCTTTGTATGTGGTTGTTGTTGGTAAATTTGTTTCAAAGTCTTTTGTAGCCGGTCCTGCAGAAGTATGTTGTAGTGTTATTTTGATTTATTCAAATTGTTCACTGAGTTGGTGACTTCTTCTGTTTCATTTGATCCCAGGGGGGGAAGGTGAGGTGCACCTTGGGAGTGTTTAGGCAAGAGGCCTGCGGGCGTACATATACCTGTCGTGTCTTTGGCTATACCGGATTAATTAATATGACATGCTATTCTATAAAATAATTTCTCTGTAATTAATATTACCTGATTAAGCTAATCAGGTAAATGTAATTAACTAGAAAGTCATAAACTTCTGACCCACTGGAATTGTGATACAGTGAATTATAAGTGAAATATTCCGCCAGTAAAGAGTCACGCACAAAGTAGATGTCCTAACCGACTTGCCAAAACTATAGTTTGTTAACAAGAAATTTGTGGAGTGGTTGAAAAACGAGTTTTAAATTACTCCAACCTAAGTGTTTGTAAACTTCCGACTTCAACTGTATATTTATATATACATATATATTATTGTTGGTCAAACATTATGTTTAATTTATGTTATACTTCATCTACATTGCTCTGACATTAGTGGCAACTACCCATTCATGCTTGTAAAGCATTTATTGAGAGAGAGAGAGAGAGAGAGAGATGGTTCTCAATTGGTACAATATACATAGAGTACTGCACACTATACAATTACTTAGGTTTAAAAATAAGCTCAACTGGACACCTTAATGATGAGAGAGTGATTGAAATGTAAATACCTATTCAAATGTGGCTAAAACTAATTGATTGCATTTTATGGGTGTGGGGTTCACTTGCAAAACAAGATTTCACCCATTGGGACAAACAAACTCAAAAAGAGCAATTAAGATTTGGAAACATCTAAAATACAGTGACCCTCTCTCATATCATTACCAAGCCCTGCAATGCCAAGAGGCCCAGTGAGGACAGCCTTGCCATTGAGAAGGGTGGACACATACTTATTGTTATTGTTCAATGTATGGTTATATGATTGGTTATTGTTGTTACTGTTGTCAAGTTGGCAATATTGATTATTATTATTAACTATGTTAATATTTTAAACGTCCAAAATAAGCTCTGGCAATATGTACATTGTTATGTCACTCAAATAAAGCATATTGAATTGAATTGAATGAGAGAGAGAGAGAGACAAAGAGAGAGAGAGAAGAGAGAGAGGGAGAGAGAGAGTGAGAGCGGAGAAAAAGAGAGAGAAAGAATGAGAGACAGAGGAGAGAGAGAGGAGAGGAGAGGAGAGAGAGAATGAGAGAGGAGAGAGAGAGAGAATGAGAGAGAGGAGAGGAGAGGGAGAATGAGAGAGAGAGAAGGGAGAGAGAATGAGAGGGAGAGGAGAGAGAGGAGAGAGGGAAAGAGAGGAGAGAGAGGAGAGAGAATGAGAGAGAGGAGAGAGGGAAAGAGAGGAGAGAGAGGAGAGAGAATGAGAGAGAGGAGAGAGAGGAGAGAGAATGAGAGAGAGAGGAGAGAGGGAAAGAGAGGAGAGAGAGGAGAGAGAATGAGAGAGAGAGGAGAGAGGGAAAGAGAGGAGAGAGAGGAGAGAGAATGAGAGAGAGAGGAGAGAGGGAAAGAGAGGAGAGAGAATGAGAGAGACAGAGAAGAGAGAAGGAAAGAGAGAGGAGAGAGAGAGATATTGTGGGGGGTGTTGACCCAGCTGCCTTCATCCTGATGATGTCACCGTTGCCGTAGAAACAATATGTAGTAGCTGGAGAGGGGCTCTGATGAGGAGAGGAGAGGCAGGGAGGGAGGTGACAGAGAGAGGAGAAGGAGATGTGGTCTGTGTGTGTCTACCCTTCTCCAATACACCTACGACAATAAACACACACACATACACACCAACGCACTTATTACACATTAACCACCTCCACCACCACACACACACACACACACACACACACACACAGAAAACACACACATGGTACAGTCACACACACACACACACACACACACACACACACACAACACACACTAAACACACACACACACAGAAAATACAGAATGGTATGTCATGGCATGTAACACGAAACCCTATCCCACATACGTAAGCCTCCCCTACCATAACAACTAGTCATCCCATGAATATATCATATATAACAGACACCCCCATGCACCGTAACACTGAGCCAAGCTGCAGAGATAGATACATCCGTTCCACAGATCCAGAACAAACCAACAGTCTTTCATCTGCTTAACATATCTGAAGTAAACCAGCTGTGGTACCTCGCTAGCTACGGTTGTGTGTCTGTGGTACCTCGCTAGCTAAGGTTATGTGTCTGTGGTACCTCGCTAGCTAAGGTTATGTGTCTGTGGTACCTCGCTAGCTACGGTTATGTGTCTGTGGTACCTCGCTAGCTACGGTTATGTGTCTGTGGTACCTCGCTAGCTAAGGTTATGTGTCTGTGGTACCTCGCGAGCTAAGGTTATGTGTCTGTGGTACCTCGCTAGCTAAGGTTATGTGTCTGTGGTACCTCGCTAGCTAAGGTTATGTGTCTGTGGTACCTCGCTAGCTAAGGTTATGTGTCTGTGGTACCTCGCTAGCTACGGTTGTGTGTCTGTGGTACCTCGCTAGCTAAGGTTATGTGTCTGTGGTACCTCGCTAGCTACGGTTATGTGTCTGTGGTACCTCGCTAGCTAAGGTTATGTGTCTGTGGTACCTCGCTAGCTAAGGTTATGTGTCTGTGGTACCTCGCTAGCTAAGGTTATGTGTCTGTGGTACCTCGCTAGCTAAGGTTATGTGTCTGTGGTTCCTACTGTAGCTTCATAAGGTTGTGTGTCTGGCACCTACTGTAGCTACATAAGGTTGTGTGTCTGTGGTACCTCGCTAGCTAAGGTTATGTGTCTGTGGTTCCTACTGTAGCTAGCTAAGGTTGTGTGTCTGTGGCACCTACTGTAGCTAGCTAAGGTTGTGTGTCTGTGGCACCTCGCTAGCTAAGTTTATGTGTCTGTGATACCTACTGTAGCTACATAAGGTTGTGTGTCTGTGGTACCTCGCTAGCTAACGTTATGTGACTGTGGTTCCTACTGTAGCTAGCTACGGTTGTGTGTCTGTGGCACCTACTGTAGCTAGCTAAGGTTGTGTGTCTGTGGTACCTACTGTAGCTAGCTAAGGTTGTGTGTCTGTGGCACCTCGCTAGCTAAGTTTATGTGTCTGTGGTACCTACTGTAGCTAGCTACGGTTGTGTGTCTGTGGCACCTACTGTAGCTAGCTAAGGTTGTGTCTGTGGTACCTACTGTAGCTAGCTAAGGTTATGTGTCTGTGGTACCTACTGTAGCTAGCTAAGGTTATGTGTCTGTGGTACCTACTGTAGCTAGCTAAGGTTGTGTGTCTGTGGTACCTAGCTAGCTAAGGTTGTGTGTCTGTGTCTGTGGTACCTTGCCAGCTACGTACTTGCAATGAGGAATGAGGATGGGACAGAGTGTAAATCATTCAGTTCTGTCAGCGGCTGTGTGGTGCAGCGTGTTATGGGCTAGGTCCTGCTGGGATGGTGTGTGTGTGTATGTGTGTGTGTGTGTGTGTGTGTGTGTGTGTGTGTGTGTGTGTGTGTGTGTGTGTGTGTGTGTGTGTGTGTGTGTGTGTGTGTGTGTGTGTGTGTGTGTGTGTGTGTATGTATTTGAGTGTGTTGTAAGTTTGGTCCTGCTGGGATGGAAGAAAGCAAGAGGAAGGCTGTTTAAATGTTGATGAGGCAGGAAGCGTGTGTATAATCGTTACAGGATAGAAGAAAGGTTCTCGATTTTGTGCTCTACTCCACATCTAGGCTGTGATGTCAGGAATGGTATATGCCCTGTTTTAGATACAGATGGGGCTACTACTGTGGAATCAGGACAGAGGGGGTTGGGGGGGTGGACATACTACTACTGTGGAATTAGGACAGAGGGGGTTTGGTGGTGGGGGTGGGTTACTGTGGAATCAGGACAGAGGGGGTTTGGTGGTGGGGTGGACATGCTACTACTGTGGAATCAGGACAGAGGGGTTTGGTGGGGGGTGGACATGCTACTACTGTGGAATCAGGACAGAGGGGGTTTGGTGGTGGGGGGTGGGTTACTGTAGAATCAGGACAGAGGGGGTTTGGTGTTGGGGCGGGGGGGTGGACATGCTACTACTGTGGAATCAGGACAGAGGGGTTTGGTGGTGGGGGTGGGTTACTGTGGAATCAGGACAGAGGGGGTGTGGTGTTGGGGCGGGGGGGTGGACATGCTACTACTGTGGAATCAGGACAGAGGGGTTTGGTGGTGGGGGGTGGGTTACTGTGGAATCAGGACAGAGGGGGTTTGGTGGTGGGGTGGACATGCTACTACTGTGGAATCAGGACAGAGGGGTTTGGTGGGGGGGGGTGGACATGCTACTACTGTGGAATCAGGACAGAGGGGGTTTGGTGGGGGGTGGACATACTACTACTGTGGAATCAGGACAGAGGGGGTTTGGTGGGGGTGGACATACTACTACTGTGGAATCAGGACAGAGGGGGTTTGGTGGGGGTGGACATACTACTACTGTGGAATCAGGACAGAGGGGTTTGGTGGGGGGTGGACATACTACTACTGTGGAATCAGGACAGAGGGGGTTTGGTGGGGGGTGGACATACTACTACTGTGGAATCAGGACAGAGGGGTTTGGTGGGGGGTGGACATACTACTACTGTGGAATCAGGACAGAGGGGGTTTGGTGGGGGGGTGGACATACTACTACTGTGGAATCAGGACAGAGGGGGTTTGGTGGGGGGTGGACATACTACTACTGTGGAATCAGGACAGAGGGGGTTTGGTGGGGGGTGGACATACTACTACTGTGGAATCAGGACAGAGGGGTTTGGTGGGGGGTGGACATACTACTACTGTGGAATCAGGACAGAGGGGTTTGGTGGGGGGTGGACATACTACTACTGTGGAATCAGGACAGAGGGGTTTGGTGGGGGGTGGACATACTACTACTGTGGAATCAGGACAGAGGGGTTTGGTGGGGGGTGGACATACTACTACTGTGGAATCAGGACAGAGGGGGTTTGGTGGTGGGGTGGGTTACTGTGGAATCAGGACAGAGGGGGTTTGGTGGGGGGGTGGACATACTACTAAATAAATCAATAAATAAGAACACGATAAAGTAAGCCGCCTCACTACATGACCTTTCCAAAATCATTGGCATTAATATGGGCAATAGGACTCACCAGTGGCACAGCGGTCTAAGGCACTGCATCTCAGTGCTGGAGGCGTCACTACAGACACCCTGGTTCAATTCCAGACTGTATCACAACCGGCCGTGATTGGGAGTCCCGTAGGGCGGCGCACAATTGGCCCAGTGTCGTCCGTGTTTGGACGGTGTGGGCCGTCATGGTGAATAAGAATTTGTACTTTAACTGACTTGTCGAGTTTAATAAATGTAAAATAAATTAATATGGATTTGGGTCCCCCATTTGCAGCTAAAACAGCCTCTTCTGGGAAGGCTTTCCGCTAAGGTTATGCTGGAACATTTCTGCGGGGACTTCCTTACATTCAGCCACCAAGAGCATTAGTTAGGTCGGACACAGATCTTGGGTGATTAGGCCTGTCTCTGAGCCGGCATTCCAATTCATCCCAGAGGTGTTCGATGAGGTTGAGGTCAGGGCTCTGTACAGGCCAGTCATGTTGCGGGGCGGCAGGTACTTTAGTAGCTCTGGACTTGTAACCAAAAGGTTGCTAGATCGAATCCCGAGCTGACAAGCTAAAAATCTGTTGTTTTGCCCCTGAACAGGCAGTTAACCCACTGTTCCTAGGCTGTCATTGAAAATAAGTATTTGTTCTTAACTGACTTGCCAAGTTAAATAAAGATATAAAAAATTATCATGCTGAAACAGGAAAGGGCCTTCCCCAAACTTTTCCCACAAATTTGGAAGCAAAGAATCGTCTAGAATGTCATTGTTAGCAGTAAGATTTACCTTCACTGGAACTAAGGGCCGAACCATGAAAAACAACCGTAGACCATTATTCCTCCTCCACCAAACTTTACAGTTGGCACTACGCATTCGGGCTGGCAGCGATATCCTGGCATCTGCCAAACCCAGATTTGTGCATCGCACTGCCATATAGGGAATCATGATTCATCACTCCAGAGAACGCTTTCTCCAGAGGTGTGCATGGTGATCTTAGGCTTGTGTGCGGCTGCTTGGCCATGGAAACCCATTTCATGAAGCTCCCAATTAACAGTTTTTGTGCTGACGTTGCTTCCAGAGGCAGTTTGGAACTCGATAGTGAGTGTTGCAACCATAGACAGACGATTCTTACACACTTCAGCACTCGCCGGTCCCGCTCTGTGAGCTTGTGTGGCCTACCATTTTGTGTCTGAGCCGTTGTTGCTCCTAGACATTTCCACTTCACTATAAAAGCACCTAGAGTTGACCGAGGCAGCTCTAGCAGGGCAGAAATTGGATGAACTGACCTGTTGGTAAGGTGGCTTCCTATGACGGTTCCACATTGAAAGTCACTGAGCTCTTCAGGAAGGCCATTATACTGCCAATGTTTGTCTATGGGGATTGCATGGCGGTGTGCTCGATTTTGTATACAGTGGCATGCGAAATATTCCTGAACCCCATTGGAATTTTTCCTATTTTGTTGCCTTACAACCTGGAACTAAAATATTTGGGGGGAGGTTTATACCATTTGATTTACACAACATGGCTATCACTTTGAAGATGCCTCTACGCAGACGACACTATTCTGTATTCATCTTTGGACACTGTGTAAACTAACCTAAAAATGAGCTTCAATGCCATACAACACTCCTTCCGTGGCCTCGAACTGCTCTTAAACGATAGTAAAACCAAATGCATGCTTTTCAACCATTCGCTACCCGCACCCGCCCGCCCGACAAGCATCACTACTCTGGATGGTTCTGACCTAGAATATGTGGACAACTACAAATACAGTGGGGCAAAAAAGTATTCAGTCAGCAACCAATTGTGCAAGTTCTCCCACTTAAAAAGATGAGAAAGGCCTGTAATTTTCATCATAGGTTTCACTTCAACTATGAGAGACAAAATGAGAAGAAAAAAAAATCCAGAAAATCACATTGTAGAATTTTTAATGAATTTATCTGCAAATTATGGTGGAAAATAAGTTTTTGGTCACCTACAAACAAGCAAGAGGGGGGCACTGACTGAAGCTGACATCGTAAGCCTTATCTGGGTCAAATGCATGCTACTCTCTAGGGGATACCGACCACAGGGCAGGAGGGATAGGATAGGATTCTCAGCTAAGAGCACACACACACACACACACACACGCACACACACACACACACACACACACACACACACACACACACACACACACACACACACACACACACACACACACACACACACACACGAACACACACACACACACACACACACACACACACACACACACACACACACACACACACACACACACACACACACAGGGTACTCACCGTCAGAGCAGAACTGCTCCCTGGAGCACAGCCTCCTCTCAAACACACAACCTGAGAGGGAGAGAGAGGGATTAATAGCAGCTCTGCTAAAAGCATTCATTAATTGAAAGGGACTAGATTATACCTGTTGATGGAAACTGTTACAGTAGGTTCTAAAGGGACTAGATTATACCTGTTGATGGAAACTGTTACAGTAGGTTCTATAGGGACTAGATTATACCTGTTGATGGAAACTGTAACAGTAGGTTCTAAAGGGACTAGATTATACCTGTTGATGGAAACTGTAACAGTAGGTTCTATAGGGACTAGATTATACCTGTTGATGGAAACTGTTACAGTAGGTTCTATAGGGACTAGATTATACCTGTTGATGGAAACTGTTACAGTAGGTTCTAAAGGGACTAGATTATACCTGTTGATGGAAACTGTAACAGTAGGTTCTAAAGGGACTAGATTATACCTGTTGATGGAAACTGTTACAGTAGGTTCTAAAGGGACTAGATTATACCTGTTGATGGAAACTGTTACAGTAGGTTCTAAAGGGACTAGATTATACCTGTTGATGGAAACTGTTACAGTAGGTTCTATAGGGACTAGATTATACCTGTTGATGGAAACTGTTACAGTAGGTTCTAAAGGGACTAGATTATACCTGTTGATGGAAACTGTTACGGTAGGTTCTAAAGGGACTAGATTATACCTGTTGATGGAAACTGTTACAGTAGGTTCTAAAGGGACTAGATTATACCTGTTGATGGAAACTGTTACAGTAGGTTCTATAGGGACTAGATTATACCTGTTGATGGAAACTGTTACAGTAGGTTCTAAAGGGACTAGATTATACCTGTTGATGGAAACTGTTACAGTAGGTTCTATAGGGACTAGATTATACCTGTTGATGGAAACTGTTACGGTAGGTTCTATAGGGACTAGATTATACCTGTTGATGGAAACTGTTACAGTAGGTTCTATAGGGACTAGATTATACCTGTTGATGGAAACTGTTACAGTAGGTTCTATAGGGATTAGATTATACCTGTTGATGGAAACTGTTACAGTAGGTTCTATAGGGATTAGATTATACCTGTTGATGGAAACTGTTACAGTAGGTTCTAAAGGGACTAGATTATACCTGTTGATGGAAACTGTTACAGTAGGTTCTATAGGGACTAGATTATACCTGTTGATGGAAACTGTTACAGTAGGTTCTATAGGGACTAGATTATACCTGTTGATGGAAACTGTTACAGTAGGTTCTAAAGGGACTAGATTATACCTGTTGATGGAAACTGTAACAGTAGGTTCTAAAGGGACTAGATTATACCTGTTGATGGAAACTGTTACAGTAGGTTCTATAGGGACTAGATTATACCTGTTGATGGAAACTGTTACAGTAGGTTCTATAGGGACTAGATTATACCTGTTGATGGAAACTGTTACAGTAGGTTCTATAGGGACTAGATTATACCTGTTGATGGAAACTGTTACAGTAGGTTCTAAAGGGACTAGATTATACCTGTTGATGGAAACTGTTACAGTAGGTTCTAAAGGGACTAGATTATACCTGTTGATGGAAACTGTTACAGTAGGTTCTATAGGGACTAGATTATACCTGTTGATGGAAACTGTAACAGTAGGTTCTAAAGGGACTAGATTATACCTGTTGATGGAAACTGTAACAGTAGGTTCTATAGGGACTAGATTATACCTGTTGATGGAAACTGTTACAGTAGGTTCTATAGGGACTAGATTATACCTGTTGATGGAAACTGTTACAGTAGGTTCTAAAGGGAATAGATTATACCTGTTGATGGAAACTGTTACAGTAGGTTCTAAAGGGACTAGATTATACCTGTTGATGGAAACTGTTACAGTAGGTTCTAAAGGGACTAGATTATACCTGTTGATGGAAACTGTTACAGTAGGTTCTATAGGGACTAGATTATACCTGTTGATGGAAACTGTTACAGTAGGTTCTATAGGGACTAGATTACACCTGTTGATGGAAACTGTTACAGTAGGTTCTATAGGGACTAGATTATACCTGTTCTGATAATGTAAGCAGTGAGCACATCACACACTCTTCTGTTAGTAACATCATTAATCATAAATTCTCAGAGGAACACACCCAACTAAATCTCCCCGTCTGATCACATACAGCGCGTCTGTACAGTGGGCATCTAGCACGTGTGACATAACAGCAAAACAGCATGAGGTCCCTGTTCCTGTATCACATATTCACTATGTCTCCGATGATGGAAGAGAAAGTGAATATGTCACACGGTGACAGGAAGTGTGTGTTGCTTTACGTTATGAGAGGAGAGACGGGAACATCAAATTTGACATGACAATTAGGATCTGTCTAAAAATACTTGAATCAGTTATTGAACCCATTGCCCTTTATGGATGTGAGGTCAGGGGTCCGCTCACCAACCAAGAATTCACAAAATGGGACAAACACTAAATTGAGACTCTGCATGCATATTTCTGCATCAATATTCTCTGTGTACAATGTAAAACACCAAATAATGCTCGCAGAGCAGAATAGGCTGATACCCACTAATTATCAAAATCCAGAAAGAGATGTTAAATATGGAAATTTATCATCATTGGATTTGCTTTCGAATTCTTTGTGGATCTGTGTAATCTGAGGGAAATATGTGTCTCTAATATGGTCATACATTGGGCAGGAGGTTAGGAAGTGCAGCTCAGTTTCCACCTCATTTTGTGTGCAGTGAGCACATAGCCTGTCTTCTCTTGAGAGCCATGTCTGCCTACGGGCGGCCTTTCTCAATAGCAAGGCTATGCTCACTAAGTCTGTACATAGTCAAAGCTTTCCTTAAGTTTGGGTCAGTCACAGTGGTCAGGTATTCTGCCACTGTGTACTCTTTGTTTTAGGGCCAAATACTGTTCTAGTTTGCTCTGTTTTTTTGTTAATTCTTTCCAATGTGTCAAGTAATTATCTTTTTGTTTTCTCATGATTTGGTTGTGTCTAACCCCCCCCCCTCTCTCTCTCTCTCTCTCTCTCTCTCTCTCTCTCTCTCTCTCTCTCTCTCTCTCTCTCTCTCTCTCTCTCTCTCTCTCTCTCTCTCTCTCTCTCTCTCTCTCTCTGACTCAGTGACTGACATTCAAATAATCACCTCCACCAATCGACTCTCTCTCTCTCTATGTATGCATATGCTGTGAGGTAGCAATTGAGCCTGGGGTCGAGGTTAGACAGTGGGGTTTCTGGCGTAGGATGGAGTGATTGATTAAGAACTGAAATCTGTGTATGGGGGGAGGGGATGATGCTTTCCCACAGAGCAGAGTAAAGACAGCTTCTGACAGCTGCCGGGACACACTGTCCTGATCTCCTACATTATTATCTTCCAGTGGCTATACACTCAGACAGATACAAATATAGTGGCAGACACAGACACCTGAATGCTCCCAGCAGACCTGAAATCTTTCAAATACTTTGGGAGATGTTATTGAACCTGCCTGGAGTGCAGGTCTCCTGGTCTTATCTTCTGTCATGTACCCAGCTAAAGTCTCCTGGTCTCATCCTCTATCATGTACCCAGCTAAGGTCTCCTGGTCTCCTCTATCATGCACCCAGCTAAGGTCTCCTGGTCTCCTCTATCATGTACCCAGCTAAGGTCTCCTGGTCTTATCTTCTGTCATGTACCCAGCTAAGGTCTCCTGGTCTCCTCTATCATGTACCCAGCTAAGGTCTCCTGGTCTCATCCTCTATCATGTACCCAGCTAAGGTCTCCCGGTCTCATCCTCTATCATGTACCCAGCTAAGGTCTCCTGGTTTCCTCTATCATGTACCCAGCTAAGGTCTCCTGGTCTCATCCCTGTATATTCAGAGTGTTTGTCTCCTATATATTCAGAGTGTTTGTCTCCTATATATTCAGAGTGTTTGTCTCCTGTATATTCAGAGTGTTTGTCTCCTGTATATTCAGAGTGTTTGTCTCCTATATATTCAGAGTGTTTGTCTCCTGTATATTCAGAGTGTTTGTCTCCTGTATATTCAGAGTGTTTGTCTCCTATATATTCAGAGTGTTTGTCTCCTATATATTCAGAGTGTTTGTCTCCTATATATTCAGAGTGTTTGTCTCCTGTATATTCAGAGTGTTTGTCTCCTGTATATTCAGAGTGTTTGTCTCCTGTATATTCAGAGTGTTTGTCTCCTGTATATTCAGAGTGTTTGTTCCCTATATATTCAGAGTGTTTGTCTCCTATATATTCAGAGTGTTTGTCTCCTGTATATTCAGAGTGTTTGTCTCCTGTATATTCAGAGTGTTTGTCTCCTGTATATTCAGAGTGTTTGTTCCCTATATATTCAGAGTGTTTGTCTCCTGTATATTCAGAGTGTTTGTCTCCTGTATATTCAGAGTGTTTGTCTCCTGTATATTCAGAGTGTTTGTCTCCTGTATATTCAGAGTGTTTGTTCCCTGTATATTCAGAGTGTTTGTCTCCTATATATTCAGAGTGTTTGTCTCCTATATATTCAGAGTGTTTGTCTCCTGTATATTCAGAGTGTTTGTTCCCTGTATATTCAGAGTGTTTGTCTCCTGTATATTCAGAGTGTTTGTCTCCTGTATATTCAGAGTGTTTGTCTCCTGTATATTCAGAGTGTTTGTCTCCTATATATTCAGAGTGTTTGTCTCCTGTATATTCAGAGTGTTTGTTCCCTATATATTCAGAGTGTTTGTCTCCTATATATTCAGAGTGTTTGTCTCCTGTATATTCAGAGTGTTTGTGTTTGTCTCCTGTATATTCAGTATATTCAGAGTGTTTGTCTCCTGTATATTCAGAGTGTTTGTCTCCTATATATTCAGAGTGTTTGTCTCCTGTATATTCAGTTTGTGTTTGTTCCTGTATATTCTGTATATTCAGAGTGTTTGTCCCCTATATATTCAGAGTGTTTGTCCCCTGTATATTCAGAGTGTTTGTTCCCTATATATTCAGAGTGTTTGATCCCTGTATATTCAGAGTGTTTGTCTCCTATATATTCAGGTTATACATTAGATTATTTCATTTTCAGAGGATGCTTTGAAGAGGGAGATGCACACTTTTGTTTTTATCCACATTCCCATAATTCTAGATGCACTTCAGCATACTAAAGAAATTCAAAAGATGAAGGCGTAGCCCTGTTGGGCCACGGCAACCCCTTATGGAAAATAACTTACAACATATTCCACCACTGTAACAGAGAAACAGGGAGACGATTTAGTGATCAATTAAATGCTCGTTGGTGTCAAACAGGGAACTACAGCCATTTAAATGGCTGACTAAATGAGAGAAACACAAAGAAAAACAGATCCTTGAACTTTCACCTTTGGAACACCGAGTAACCGTGGTAACTGGCTGAGATGAACCAGAGACCATTATGACGCCTTGGAGTCAGAATAAGGCTCATTATGGAACTAAATCGTGTGACGGGGGACGGAGGAGAGGGGAGGAGGTAAGGAGAGAGGTAAAAACAGGAGAGTGGAGACCAGGGTTGACGAGATGAGAGAGAATTATATATATATTTTTAAAGGCAGGATAGTATACAATGAACAAGACAAGGCAAACAGCGCCAAACTGTAGCCTGGTCGCTCTCCGTGGTCCTGAAAACCATTTAATATCAAGCAGGTGGAAAGCCATAGCTAAAAGCTTTGCGAATATATCTTTTTTTTTACTTTCTTCACTTTTACCTTTCCACGGTGAACTGTGCTTATTTACACAACTTAACAGAAAATAATATGTAATGCTCGCTTAGTCAAACTAAAACCGCATCAAAATAAATGACGTCGGGCAAAACGCCTTTGAATCACGATTTTACAGCTAGCTTACCTTATGTATTTTAGTAAATCAATTGAAAGTCTAGCCGTTAATTGATGTTACAAAAAACCTAAACATGTATTTTGACCAAAATCATCTTCTCTATCAGATGGATGGCATGTCTTCGATGCAATGTAATGACATCCACACGTAGCAGATCTTTGAAGTAAACTAAAAAGACGACATCAATGTCTCTATACTGCGGACTTCATTCCAAACACTACTTCACTACCTCCACAGTGATGTTTCCCTCTACCAGCACGTCTTCTCTTCCACCTCTCCCTCCACCGAAACAACATGCCACTCCACCATCATCTTACCGTATCTGCTTGACATCCCAAGATGGTACAACAGCGTCATGAAAAACAACACTCTCCATAGCCTCGGGCGCTTCATTTTTAGACAGACACCACCTACAAAAGACTAATACTTTCTGATGTAGGCTTCACGATCCAATTCCGTCCCTTATGACTCTATTCAAATCCCCATGTTATTTCACGGAGCTGCGACCAGACCTATACTCCGCTGGATTCACGCCAGGTAACGGAAACCAAACCTTGACTAAAGTGCAATAACTGTGGGTTTGAGCGAAAGGGAAAGGGGAACACACACACACGTATGACACACGACATTCCAAACCCCTGGAAATCCTGGAGCGGATCTGGAGCGGGGAATCTCTCCATTTCCTCCCTGTGTCGGTCTCTTCCGCTCCCGCAATAGATCTGTTCGGTGGGGTCCCGCAATTGACGTCACAAAAGGACCCTGTTGAATTTTCAAGATGTTTTGCAGCGGCAAAGACAGCGCGCGGTGGGCCAATGGTAGTGAGAGCTGCCTCTGTCTCCGAGATAGAGGAGAACAAGCAAAGGCAGCGCGGTGGGCCAATGGTAGTGAGAGCTGCCTCTGTCTCCGAGATAGAGGAGAACAAGCAAAGGCAGCGCGGTGGGCCAATGGTAGTGAGAGCTGCCTCTGTCTCCGAGATAGAGGAGAACAAGCAAAGGCAGCGCGGTGTAGAACAGAGGATGCTGACAATGCCATTGATTAATGGTCAATGTTGGTTCATCCATCGAATTTGGATAGGAAAACCCATTTATCCGTTTCTTGAACAGCAGTTTTGTAGGGCAATTTTTTGTTTAGGGTTAGTGTAGAAACCTAAGTGTTGCTGTGGTGGGTTGTTAGGTGTAGAAACCTAAGTGTTGCTGTGGTGGGTTGTTAGGTGTAGAAACCTAAGTGTTGCTGTGGTGGGTTGTTAGGTGTAGAAACCTAAGTGTTGCTGTGGTGGGTTGTTAGGTGTAGAAACCTAAGTGTTGCTGTGGTGGGTTGTTAGGTGTAGAAACCTAAGTGTTGCTGTGGTGGGTTGTTAGGTGTAGAAACCTAAGTGTTGCTGTGGTGGGTTGTTAGGTGTAGAAACCTACGTGTTGCTATGGTGGGTTATTATATGTAGAAACCTACGTGTTGCTACGTGTTGCTATGGTGGTGGGTTACGTGTTGCTATGGTGGGTTATATGTAGAAACCTACGTGTTGCTATGGTGGGTTATTGTTGCTAGAAACCTGTGTTGCTGTGGTGGGTTATTATATGTAGAAACCTACGTGTTGCTATGGTGGGTTGTTATGTAGAAACCTAGAAACCTACGTGTTGCTATGGTGGGTTATTGTTGAAACCTACGTGTTGCTATGGTGGGGTTATATGTAGAAACCTACGTGTTGCTATGGTGGGTTATTATATGTAGAAACCTACGTGTTGCTATGGTGGGTTATTTGCTACGTGTTGCTATGGTGGGTTATTATATGTAGAAACCTACGTGTTGCTATGGTGGGTTATTATATGTAGAAACCTACGTGTTGCTATGGTGGGTTATTATATGTAGAAACCTACGTGTTGCTATGGTGGGTTATTATATGTAGAAACCTACGTGTTGCTATGGTGGGTTATTATATGTAGAAACCTACGTGTTGCTATGGTGGGTTATTATATGTAGAAACCTACGTGTTGCTATGGTGGGTTATTATATGTAGAAACCTACGTGTTGCTATGGTGGGTTATTATATGTAGAAACCTACGTGTTGCTATGGTGGGTTATTATATGTAGAAACCTACGTGTTGCTATGGTGGGTTATTATATGTAGAAACCTACGTGTTGCTATGGTGGGTTATTATATGTAGTGTTGCTGGTGGTTGGGTTACGTGTTTATATGTTATTATAGAAACCTACGTGTTGCTAGAAACCTACGTGTTGCTATGGTGGGTTATTATATGTAGAAACCTACGTGTTGCTATGGTGGGTTATTATATGTAGAAACCTACGTGTTGCTATGGTGGGTTATTATATGTAGAAACCTACGTGTTGCTATGGTGGGTTATTATATGTAGAAACCTACGTGTTGCTATGGTGGGTTATTATATGTAGAAACCTACGTGTTGCTATGGTGGGTTATTATATGTAGAAACCTACGTGTTGCTATGGTGGGTTATTATATGTAGAAACCTACGTGTTGCTATGGTGGGTTATTATATGTAGAAACCTACGTGTTGCTATGGTGGGTTATTATATGTAGAAACCTACGTGTTGCTATGGTGGGTTATTATATGTAGAAACCTACGTGTTGCTAGAAACCTACGTGTTGCTATGGTGGGTTATTATATGTAGAAACCTACGTGTTGCTATGGTGGGTTATTATATGTAGAAACCTACGTGTTGCTATGGTGGGTTATTATATGTAGAAACCTACGTGTTGCTATGGTGGGTTATTATATGTAGAAACCTACGTGTTGCTATGGTGGGTTATTATATGTAGAAACCTACGTGTTGCTATGGTGGGTTATTATATGTAGAAACCTACGTGTTGCTATGGTGGGTTATTATATGTAGAAACCTACGTGTTGCTATGGCTGGTTATTATATGTAGAAACCTACGTGTTGCTATGGTGGGTTATTATATGTAGAAACCTACGTGTTGCTATGGTGGGTTATTATATGTAGAAACCTACGTGTTGCTATGGTGGGTTATTATATGTAGAAACCCGTGTTGCTATGGTGGGTTATTATATTGCTACGTGTTGCTATGGGGTTATTATATGTAGAAACCTACGTGTTGCTATGGTGGGTTATTATATGTAGAAACCTACGTGTTGCTATGGTGGGTTATTATATGTAGAAACCTACGTGTTGCTATGGTGGGTTATTATATGTAGAAACCTACGTGTTGCTATGGTGGGTTATTATATGTAGAAAACCTACGTAGTTGCTATGGTGGGTTATTATATGTAGAAACCTACGTGTTGCTATGGTGGGTTATTATATGTAGAAAACCTACGTGTTGCTATGTAGTGTTGCTATGGTGGTTATTATATGTAGAAACCTACGTGTTGCTATGGTGGTTATTATATGTAGAAACCTACGTGTTGCTATGGGGAAACCTACGTGTTGCTGAAACCTACGTGGTTATTATATGTAGAAAACCTACGTGTTGCTATGGTGGGTTATTATATTAGAAACCTATGGGGAAACCTACGTGTTGCTATGGTGGGTTATTATATGTAGAAACCTACGTGTTGCTATGGTGGGTTATTATATGTAGAAACCTACGTGTTGCTATGGTGGGTTATTATATGTAGAAACCTACGTGTTGCTATGGTGGGTTAATAATACGTTTTAATGTGTGTCAAGGGAGTTGCTCATAACCAGACAGGTACAGGCTACACTTAATGACCCCTGCTTGACCACCGTTCACCCTGATGCAGAGGGACCCCTTTAAATCATGTTCAAATGAAACAAGGCCACCACATCTGACCCATCCTCCAAGGGCCAAGTTAACATGACAGTGCTTAGTAGATCAACCATTTTGTTCGGTTAGTTATTAAAAACAGAGCTTTAAATGTGAGGTGCTCAATACAAGGTCTATCGGTTCCCTCTTCCTGCCACCTGCTGCCATGCAGACTTTCTTGTTTTCTTCATCATCACTGTATGTTTGTAGGGGTGCATTTCCATGTAAAAGGACCCATTAGCTCCAGGGCATTTCCATGTAAAGGACCCATGAGCACCAGGGCATTTCCATGTAAAGGACCCATGAGCACCAGGGCATTTCCATGTAAAAGGACCCATTAGCTCCAGGGCATTTCCATGTAAAGGACCCATGAGCACCAGGGCATTTCCATGTAAAGGACCCATGAGCACCAGGGCATTTCCATGTAAGAAGGACCCATTAGCACCAGGGCATTTCCATGTAATAGGACCCATTAGCTCCATGGCATTTCCATGTAAAAAGGACCCATGAGCCCCAGTGCATTTCCATGTAAAAGGACCCATGAGCACTATGTCATTTCCATGTAAAAGGACCCATTAGCACCAGGGCATTTCCATGTAAAAGGACCCATTAGCACCAGGGCATTTCCATGTAAGAAGGACCCATTAGCACCAGGGCATTTCCATGTAAAGGACCCATTAGCACCAGGGCATTTCCATGTAAAAGGACCCATTAGCTCCATGGCATTTCCATGTAAAAGGACCCATGAGCCCCAGTGCATTTCCATGTAAAGGACCCATGAGCACCAGGGCATTTCCATGTAAAGGACCCATGAGCACCAGGGCATTTCCATGTAAAAGGACCCATGAGCACCAGGGCATTTCCATGTAAAAGGACCCAAGAGCTCCAGGGCATTTCCATGTAAAATGACCCAAGAGCTCCAGGGCATTTCCATGTAAAAGGACCCATGAGCACCAAGGCATTTCCATGTAAAAGGACCCATTAGCACCATGGCATTTCCATGTAAAAGGACCCATGAGCCCCAGGGCATTTCCATGTAAAATGACCCATGAGCACCAGGGCATATCCATGTAAAAGGACCCATGAGCACCAGGGCATTTCCATGTAAAAGGACCCATGAGCACCAAAATGTGAAGTTTATAGGAGCATGTCAAATTTACATGCTTTAAAAAAAAATGTTTAACCTTATGTGGAGGATGAGGGATTCAGTAGGTATCTCAGATAGGGTGGAGTGAAGGGGTGTTGTATGTGGAGGATGAGGGCTGCAGTAGATATCTCAGATAGGGTGGAGTGAAGGGGTGTTGTATGTGGAGGATGAGTGCTGCAGTAGATATCTCAGAGAGGGGGAAGTGAAGGGGTGTTGTATGTGGAGGATGAGGGCTGCAGTAGATATCCCAGAGAGGGGGGAGTGAAGGGGTGTTGTATGTGGAGGATGAGAGCTGCAGTAGATATCTCAGAGAGGGGGGAGTGAAGGGGTGTTGTATGTGGAGGATGAGGGCTTCAGTAGATATCTCAGATAGGGGGGAGTGAGGCCTAAGAGGGTTTTATAAATAAGCATCAACCAGTGGGTCTTGCGACGGGTATACAGAGATGACCAGTTTACAGAGGAGTACAGAGTGCAGTGATGTGTCCTATAAGGAACATTGGTGGCAAATCTGATGGCCGAATGGAACATCTAGCTGCTCGAGAGCACCCTTACCTGCCGATCTATAAATTATGTCTCCATAATTTAACATGGGTAAGATGGTTATCTGAATCAGGGTTAGTTTGGCAGCTGGGGTGAAAGAGGAGCGATTACGATATAGGAAACCAAATCTAGATTTAACTTTAGCCTGCAGCTTTGATATGTGCTGAGCGAAGGACAGTGCACCGTCTAGCCATACTCCCAAGTACTTGTATGAGGTGTGTACCTCAAGCTCTAAACCATCAGAGGTAGAATCACACCTGTGGGGAGAGGGGCATTCTTCTTGGCAAACCACATTACCTTTGTTTTGGAGGTGTTCCGAATGAGGTTAAGGGTAGAGAAAGCTTGTTCGACACTAAGAAAGCTTTGTTGTGGAGCATTTAACACAAAATCTGGGGAGGGACCAGCTGAGTATAAGACTGTATCATCTGCATATACATGAATGAAAGAGCTTCCTACAGCCTGAGCTATGTTGTTGATGTAAATTGAGAAGAGCGTGGGGCCTTTAATTAAGCCTTGGGGTACTCCCTTGGTGACAGGCAGTGACAGGCAGCAGATATTCAGACTTTATACACTGCCTTCTTTGAGAGAGGTAGTTAGCAAACCAGGCTAAAGACCCCCCAGATACTCCTTAGCCGGCCCACAAGAATGGAATGGTCTACCGTAACAAAATATTTGGCCAAGTCAAAAAAAATAGCAGCACAACATTGCTTAAAATCAAGGGCAATGGTGACATCATTGAGGACCTTTAAGGTTGCAGTGACACCTCCATAACCTGAGCGGAAACCAGATTGCATAACAGAGAGAACACTATAGACATTAAGAAAGCCAGTCAGTTGATGAATGACAACACTTTTGATAAACAGGGCAAAATAGAAATAGACCTATAACAGTTAGGATCAGCTTGATCTCCCCCTTTAAATAAAGGACGAACCGTGACTGCCTTCCAAGCAATGGAAACAGAGATAGGAGATAGGAGATAGGCTTGGCGATGAATCTTTAAGAAGAAAGGGTCTAAACCATCTGACCCAAATGAAAGCTGACAGTCTATATTTTTAGACAAAATTAAGGTATATATACATTTTTCCACCATTTTCCGTCCTAAAAATCAGGATTAAGCAAAGACTTGGATCCCTGGTCAAACAGGTGGGAAAGGGGTCTTAGAAAACATCTACCAGAAAGCCTCTTACAAGGATTTAGAAATACATCAAAACACAATGTTGAAGTAAAGACCCCTGCCAACTGATCAACGCTTACACCGAGTGTACAAAACATTAGGAACACCTGCTCTTTCCATGACAGAAACGTTGTCTTGTGCCTTGAAATTTCAGTTATCCAAAACCCACATATCTTTAAATTATTATTAATTTCTCCACCTCACGAGGAGGCAGGATATTGAAAGTTCACAGAAGTAATCAGTAAAGGTCGACCTAACAATTAGTTATAGTGTTTTTACTGGTATACATTTTCATTATAAATGATTAAGTCATTACAACAACAACAACAAATCGCCAATGGAATTTCTGCAATTGAATTTGCTACATTGGGAAATCCGAGTAGAGTCACAAACCACAGTTGGGATCAAGTTTGTACATCCCAGTACAGTAAACAAAAGTAGAGTATAGTTCAGTACAGTACAGTACAGTAGAGCACACTAGAGTTGATAACACTATAATGTAGTGTACTGAACTCTACTGTACTGTGCTGTATTGTACTGTACTGTACTCTACTGTGCTGTATTGTACTCTACTGTACTCTACTGTACTCTACTGTGCTGTGTTGTACTGAAGTCTACTGAACTTGTCTGTACTATACTGAACTCTACTGAAATTGTCTGTAATATACTGAACTCTACTGAACTTGTCTGTACTGTATTGTACTATAATCTACTCTACTCGTCTGTACTATACTGTACTCTACTCGTCTGTACTGTACTCGACTGTACTGTACTGTATTGTACTATACTCTACTCTACTCGTCTGTACTATACCGTACTCTACTCGACTGTACTGTACTCTACTGTACTGTGTTGTACTGAACTCTACTGTACTGTACTCTACTGTACTCTACTCTGCTGTTCGGTGTTGTACTCTACTGTACCCAACTGAGCTCTACTGTGCTCTACTTTGATCTCCAAACTTGTGAAACATAGACATCTATGATTGGTTCAGATTTGATCCCGACCAACCAAATTTGTTCTTGTTTGGGGGCAGAGCTCAATAAATATAATAGTCTGTGTGTAGAATAATGGTGAAATATGCGAAGGAGGATGTTGTATATTTCTACTCTACCTTAGTGTACCTGTTTAGGATACATCACTATGAACAGAATGACATTCATATCCATCATTATGCATTTCTGTGCGGTACAGATCAGAGAGCCAAGATGAAATTCCATGACAGTAATTATGTTACCGTAATTCTATGACGGCAATTATGTTACCGTAATTCTGTTAATGTAATGTAATTCTATTACAGTAATTCTGTTACTGGGTGTAAATCCACTAGTCCTTTTGTGTAGAAGTTTGTTCAACTTTAAAATCAATGTTTTTTTGTGTTTGTTTTGGCATACATTTGAACTTGCAAAATCATTATGTGATTGTGGAATTGTACGATAGTTTCCCTCGGCAGATGGTTGGGAATGTGTGTCCTAATGTGTTGAATTGTGTAGATCATTACAGCCTAAATTCTGTTATTTTTATCCCGGCTATGCAAACTAAGCTGATTTCCATGATACCTCTACGGCATCGGTGTCCCTAAACAGGAAGCTGATTTCCATGATACTTTCACTCTTTAACCTCTACGGCATCGGTGTCCCTAAACAGGAAGCTGATTTCCATGATACTTTCACTCTTTAAAACCTCTACGGCATCGGTGTCCCTAAACAGGAAGCTGATTTCCATGATACTTTCACTCTTTAACCTCTACGGCATCGGTGTCCCTAAACAGGGAGCTGATTTCCATGATACTTTCACTCTTTAAAACCTCTACGGCATCGGTGTCCCTAAACAGGAAGCTGATTTCCATGATACTTTCCCTCTATCGGTGTCCCTAAACAGGGAGCTGAACTTTAACCTTACGGCATCGGTGTCCCTGAAGCTTTCCATGATACTTTCACTCTTTAACCTCTACGGCATTGGTGTCCCTAAACAGGAAGCTGATTTCCATGATACTTTCCCTCTTTAAAACCTCTAGTCTGTTCGGCATCGGTTTCCTAAACAGGGAGCTGATTTCCAGATCATTGACTCCGTCCTGGACAGGATCCGTAAACTGGTAAGAATGATTAAAGAATGAATTGTTGACAATTATGAAAATTGGAGACATGATATGTTTCTTATTTTTATTTTTTTATTTGACCTTTATTTAACTAGGCAAGTCAGTTAAAGAACAAATTCTTATTTTCAATGACGGCCTAGAGGGCAGAACGACAGATTTGAACCATGTCAGCTCAGGGGTTTCAACTTGCAACCTTCCGCTTCTTGATATGTCACACCTGTCAGGTGGATGGATTATTTTAGTAAAAGGAGAAATGCTACTAACAGGGGATGTAAACACATTGGTGCACAGCATCAGAAATAAGCTTTTTGTTTTTGATCTTTTTATTTCAGCTCATGAAACATGGGACCAACACTTTACATGTTGCGTTTTATACATTTGTTCAGTGTAGAAACAGACAGAGCAGCTGTAGCGATTGTAACAGCCAAATTAACAAACATTATATTGTCTATAAATCAATAAGTAGGATGTAAACAAATTTGTGCAAAACATTTGAGAGAAAAAAAGTTTTTGTGCTTATTTAAGGGATCTTTTATTTCAGTTCATTTAGAAAGTATTTTTGAGTTGAGTTTGGTTGAGTTTGATCTGAGTTTAAAATGTATTAAAGTGAGATTTTGTGTCACTGGCCTACATGTAACAGTATAATTTTAAACCGTAACCCCACCCATACCCGGGCATAAGAATGGGACCTTCTGCACACATCAACAACAGTAAGCATCGTTACCCATCGCTCCAAAAAACCCACCCTCGTAACGGCCCTTGCAGAGCAAGGGGAACTACTACTTCAAGGTCTATTATTATATTTAGCGGGCACCGCTAACTTTGTTCATTTAGATTGGCAAGTAACTTAGCCGTTTCACATCCGTTACATTGGCACCACCCTAATTTTGTTTCACATCTGAGTTTAAAATGTATTAAATTGAGATGTTGTGTCACTGGCCTACACACAATACCCCATAATGTAAAAGTGGAATTATATATTTTAAAACATTTGTACTAATTAATAAAAAAAAGATGTCATCTGAAATGTCTTGAGTCAATAAGTATTCAACCCCTTTGTTTATGGTAAGGAGTTCAGGAGTAAACATGTGCTCTAACTCGTCACATAATAAGTTGCATGGACTCACTCAGTGTGCAATAATAGTGTTTAACATGGTTTTTCAATGACTACCTTCTCTCTGTACACCACACATATAATTACCTGTAAAAATGACCTCAATCGAGTGGTCAATTTAAAACACAGATTCACCAACAAAGACCAGGAAGGTTTTCCAATGCCCCACAAGGAAGGGCACCTATTGGGAGATGTGTATAAATGTACAAAAGAAGACATTGAATATCCCTTTGAGCTCGGTGAAGTTATTAGTGACACTATGGATGGTTGCTTACCAAGAAGACATTGAATGTCCCTTTGAGCTCGGTGAAGTTATTAGTGACACTACGGATGGTTGCTTACCAAGAAGACATTGAATATTTCTGAGTGGCCATGTTACATGTTTTACTTAAATCAGCTTGAAAATCTAGGAAAATAATTGAAAATTGCAGTGATCAACAAATAATAACTTGAAGATATTTTGAAAAGAATAACGTGCAAATCCAGGTGTGCGAAGCGCCTAGAAACGTACCCAGGTGATGTCACCATGGAAGGACAAAACTCCATCCCACAGGTTGACATTTCAGGTGGTCTTTGCAAAACAGCTCTCACACTAAAAGGGCATTATCATCATGTTCACAATTTCACTGCATTATTCCAACCTCATAGTGTGGGAATCGATATAAAACACAGGCCTTTTGAACTGCAAAATGTGTAGAATTGCAGGAAATTAACTTTAAAACATTTTTCTCTTCAGCAACGGGGGGCACTAACAGCGAGGTGGGTGGCCACCCCAACCATATCTCACTTAGGGCCCCACAAGTCTAGAGCCAGCTCTGTACGAGACGATGAACGTAGGCTACGTGGCTGTTTATACAACTTGCATGGCTGCAGTGACACCTAGTGTCTGTAAATCTGTACTGCAATATCAACTATTCTCAGAAGTTAACTACAAGAGACTAGATTTCAAATTGAGTTGGAAAGTCAAGTCACTGATTGAAAAGCACAATCATATTTTTCTCTCTATTGTGAAATAAAACTACAGAATGGTTTTGGGTATAGACTGTAATACTACAAACTCTTGTAGCCCTAAAGCCCTAAGGCACAAAGCAAGTGCAAGTCAAGTGCAAGTGCTGGTTTAGGTGTTTCTTAAAAAACATTCAATGTTTTGCCACTTCTTTGATGGCCTAAATCATTATCATTACTGTGACTCCACCCAGAGTAGCCTATATCTAGTTGTTATTCTACTTCCTAACCATTAGGATTTGTAGTTTCTATTTTTGAAATGTCTTCAAATTTATTAACATATGTTATAGGTAGCTACAATAAGTAGTTTAGTTTAAGTAGTTTAAGTAAGTAGTTTAGTTTTTTTGTCGATATGGGGTATCGTGATGTCATTATGGGGTATTGTGATGTCGTTATGGGGTATTGTGATGTCATTATGGTGTATTGTGATGTCATTATGGGGTATTGTGATGTCATTATGGGGTATTGTGATGTCATTATGGGGTATGTATTGTAATGTCATTATGGGGTATCGTGATGTCATTATGGGGTATTGTGATGTCATTATGGGGTATTGTAATGTCATTATGGGGTATTGTGATGTCATTATGGGGTATCGTGATGTCGTTTTTGGGTATCGTGATGTCATTATGGGGTATTGTAATGTCATTATGGGGTATCGTGATGTCGTTATGAGGTTTTGTGTGTAGATTAAGGATATTAGATTAAGGATATTATTTTTAGAATAAGGCTGTAACGTAATAAAATGTGAAAAAGGTCAAGGGTTCTGAATACTTCCTGAATGCACTGAAGATGCTCTGGCATTCAAACGCAGCTCTGCTTTAGGACATCAAACATCTGCCAGGGAACAATCATACTGTATCAACGAATGGCTGCAGCAACTGTTACACCGTCTGACAAGCTGCATAACAGATGAGACCTAAATTAGACAAAAATAACAATTAAGTTGATCAAACAAGATTCTAAGTCCTTCAAACAAAAATAATGTTGTTGTTTACGCCATCCAAAAAGGTACATTATAAATCACAATCTGGGTCACCTGGGCATAATTTGAAAGTTTGTTCTATTGCCAACATGACTGGCTTATTATAAAGGATCTTACACTGTTAGGCTTTCACAAGCCAATTCAGAGAAATAGATCTTCATTTTGGTTTGCACAGAAAGGAGTCCTGAGTGCATTCAGGTTCGTTGGCCTGGCAATTTTTCCAGTTCCTCTGTCCAGTGTCTGTGTTCTTTTGCCCATCTTAATCTTTTCTTTTTATTGGCCAGTCTGAGATCAATGGATTTTTCTTTGCATGTCTGCCTAGAAGGCCAGCGTCCCGGAGTCGCCAATTCACTGTTGACGTTGAGACTGGTGTTTTGCGTGTACAATTTAATGAAGCTGCCAGTTGAGGACTTGTGAGGCATCTGTTTCTCAAACTAGACACTCTAATGTACTTTTCCTCTAGGTCAGTTGTGCACCGGGGCCTCCCACTCCTCTTTCTATTATGGTTAGAGCCAGCTTGCACTGTTCTGTGAAGGGAGCAGTACACAGCATGGAACGAGATCTTCAGATTCTTGGCAATTTCTCGCATGGAATAGCCTTATCAGGGCATGCAGAATGGTCAGGCAGGCTCGGGGTCAGGGCATGCAGAATAGTCAGGCAGGCTTGGGGTCAGGGCAGGCAGAATAGTCAGGCAGGCTTGGGGTCAGGGCAGGCAGAATAGTCAGGCAGGCTCGGGGTCAGGGCATGCAGAATAGTCAGGCAGGCTTGGGGTCAGGGCAGGCAGAATAGTCAGGCAGGCTCGGGGTCAGGACAGGGAGAATAGTCAGGCAGGCTCGAGGTCAGGGCAGGCAGAATAGTCAGGCAGGCGGGAATGGAGTCCAGAAAAACAGGCAAAGGTCAAAAACCGGGAGGACTTGTAAAGAGAAGAGGAAAAGACCACTCTGGTTGACTTGACAAACATACAAGACAAACTGGCACAGAGAGACAGGAAACACAGGGATAAATACACTGGAAAATAAGTGACACCTGGAAAGGAGTGGAGACAATCACAGGAACAGATCAGGGCGTGACAAAAGGTGACAAAAAGAATTTGGGAAAATGTCATTTCTGAATTTGAAAGTATGCCTTATCCTAGAATGAATCACCTCGTTTTTTCAAAGTACTGTATCTCTCCGTTTCTAATATCTTTATCTGCCTGTTTCTAATATCTTTGTATCTGTCTGGTTCTAATATATTTGTATCTCTCCGTTTCTAATATCTTTATCTGTCTGTTTCTAATATATTTGTATCTCTCCGTTTCTAATATCTGTATCTTTCTGTTTGTAATATATTTGTATCTCTCTGTTTGTAATATATTTGTATCTCTCCGTTTCTAATATCTTTATCTGTCTGTTTCTAATATCTTTGTATCTCTCTGTTTCTAATATATTTGTATCTGTCTGTTTGTAATATATTTGTATCTGTCTGTTTGTAATATATTTGTATCTGTCTGTTTCTAATATATTTGTATCTGTCTGTTTCTAATATATTTGTATCTGTCTGTTTCTAATATCTTTGTATCTGTCTGTTTGTAATATATTTGTATCTGTCTGTTTGTAATATATTTGTATCTGTCTGTTTCTAATATATTTGTATCTATTTGTTTGTAATATATTTGTATCTGTCTGTTTCTAATATCTTTGTATCTGTCTGTTTGTAATATATTTGTATCTGTCTGTTTCTAATATATTTGTATCTGTCTGTTTCTAATATCTTTGTATCTGTTTGTGTCTAATATCTTTGTATCTCTCTGTTTCTAATATATTTGTATCTCTCTGTGTCTAATATCTTTGTATCTGTTTGTGTCTAATATCTTTGTATCTCTCTGTTTCTAATATCTTTTTATCTGTCTGTTTCTAATATATTTTTATCTGTCTGTTTCTAATATCTTTGTATCTGTTTGTTTCTAATATCTTTGTATCTCTCTGTTTCTAATATATTTGTATCTGTCTGTTTCTAATATATTTGTATCTCTCTGTGTCTAATATCTTTGTATCTGTTTGTGTCTAATATCTTTGTATCTCTCTGTTTCTAATATCTTTGTATCTGTCTGTTTCTAATATATTTGTATCTCTCTGTTTCTAATATATTTGTATCTCTCTGTTTCTAATATATTTGTATCTCTCTGTTTCTAATATATTTGTATCTCTCTGTGTCTAATATCTTTGTATCTGTCTGTTTCTAATATCTTTGTATCTGTCTGTTTCTAATATCTTTGTATCTGTCTGTTTCTAATATCTTTGTATCTCTCTGTTTCTAATATATTTGTATCTGTCTGTTTGTAATATATTTGTATCTGTCTGTTTCTAATATCTTTGTATCTCTCTGTTTCTAATATATTTGTATCTGTCTGTTTGTAATATATTTGTATCTGTCTGTTTCTAATATCTTTGTATCTCTCTGTTTCTAATATATTTGTATCTCTCTGTGTCTAATATCTTTGTATCTGTTTGTGTCTAATATCTTTGTATCTCTCTGTTTCTAATATCTTTGTATCTGTCTGTTTGTAATATATTTGTATCTGTCTGTTTCTAATATATTTGTATCTGTCTGTTTCTAATATATTTGTATCTCTCTGTTTGTAATATATTTGTATCTGTCTGTTTCTAATATATTTGTATCTGTCTGTTTGTAATATATTTGTATCTGTCTGTTTCTAATATATTTGTATCTCTCTGTTTGTAATATATTTGTATCTGTCTGTTTCTAATATATTTGTATCTGTCTGTTTCTAATATCTTTGTATCTGTCTGTTTGTAATATATTTGTATCTGTCTGTTTCTAATATATTTGTATCTGTCTGTTTGTAATATATTTGTATCTGTCTGTTTCTAATATATTTGTATCTCTCTGTTTCTAATATATTTGTATCTGTCTGTTTCTAATATATTTGTATCTGTCTGTTTCTAATATCTTTGTATCTGTCTGTTTGTAATATATTTGTATCTG
Organism: Oncorhynchus keta; assembly: GCF_023373465.1. NCBI lineage: Eukaryota > Metazoa > Chordata > Actinopteri > Salmoniformes > Salmonidae > Oncorhynchus > Oncorhynchus keta. The sequence goes on from NC_068427.1 coordinate 50,743,079, forward strand.
TCTGTTTGTAATATATTTGTATCTGTCTGTTTCTAATATATTTGTATCTATTTGTTTGTAATATATTTGTATCTGTCTGTTTGTAATATATTTGTATCTGTCTGTTTCTAATATCTTTGTATCTCTCTGTTTCTAATATATTTGTATCTGTCTGTTTCTAATATCTTTGTATCTGTTTGTGTCTAATATCTTTGTATCTCTCTGTTTCTAATATATTTGTATCTATCTGTGTCTAATATCTTTGTATCTGTTTGTGTCTAATATCTTTGTATCTCTCTGCTTCTAATATATTTGTATCTGTCTGTTTGTAATATATTTGTATCTGTCTGTTTCTAATATCTTTGTATCTCTCTGTTTCTAATATATTTGTATCTGTCTGTTTGTAATATATTTGTATCTGTCTGTTTCTAATATCTTTGTATCTCTCTGTTTCTAATATATTTGTATCTCTCTGTGTCTAATATCTTTGTATCTGTTTGTGTCTAATATCTTTGTATCTCTCTGTTTCTAATATCTTTGTATCTGTCTGTTTGTAATATATTTGTATCTGTCTGTTTCTAATATATTTGTATCTGTCTGTTTCTAATATATTTGTATCTATCTGTTTGTAATATATTTGTATCTGTCTGTTTCTAATATCTTTGTATCTGTCTGTTTGTAATATATTTGTATCTGTCTGTTTCTAATATATTTGTATCTGTCTGTTTCTAATATCTTTGTATCTGTCTGTTTGTAATATATTTGTATCTGTCTGTTTCTAATATCTTTGTATCTGTCTGTTTGTAATATATTTGTATCTGTTTGTTTCTAATATCTTTGTATCTCTCTGTTTCTAATATCTTTGTATCTCTCTGTTTCTAATATATTTGTATCTCTCTGTGTCTAATATCTTTGTATCTGTTTGTGTCTAATATCTTTGTATCTCTCTGTTTCTAATATCTTTTTATCTGTCTGTTTCTAATATATTTTTATCTGTCTGTTTCTAATATCTTTGTATCTGTTTGTTTCTAATATCTTTGTATCTCTCTGTTTCTAATATATTTGTATCTGTCTGTTTCTAATATATTTGTATCTCTCTGTTTGTAATATATTTGTATCTGTCTGTTTCTAATATATTTGTATCTCTCTGTTTGTAATATATTTGTATCTGTCTGTTTCTAATATATTTGTATCTGTCTGTTTCTAATATCTTTGTATCTGTCTGTTTCTAATATATTTGTATCTGTCTGTTTCTAATATATTTGTATCTGTCTGTTTGTAATATATTTGTATCTGTCTGTTTCTAATATATTTGTATCTGTCTGTTTCTAATATATTTGTATCTGTCTGTTTCTAATATATTTGTATCTGTCTGTTTCTAATATCTTTGTATCTGTCTGTTTGTAATATATTTGTATCTGTCTGTTTGTAATATATTTGTATCTGTCTGTTTCTAATATATTTGTATCTATTTGTTTGTAATATATTTGTATCTGTCTGTTTGTAATATATTTGTATCTGTCTGTTTCTAATATCTTTGTATCTCTCTGTTTCTAATATATTTGTATCTGTCTGTTTCTAATATCTTTGTATCTGTTTGTGTCTAATATCTTTGTATCT
>NC_068427.1:50749677-50762177 GCF_023373465.1 Oncorhynchus keta
TATCACTGCTCTGACTAGTATCACTGCTCTGACTAGTATCACTGCTCTGACTAGTATCACTACTCTGATTGGTATCACTACTCTGACTAGTATCACTGCTCTGACTAGTATCACTGCTCTGATTAGTATCACTTGTCTGACTAGTCTCACTGCTCTGGATAGTATCACTACTCTGATTAGTATCACTTGTCTGACTAGTATCACTACTCTGACTAGTATCACTGCTCTGACTAGTATCACTTGTCTGACTAGTATCACTGCTCTGACTAGTATCACTGCTCTGATTAGTATCACTACTCTGATTAGTATCACTTGTCTGACTAGTATCACTGCTCTGATTAGTATCACTACTCTGATTAGTATCACTGGTCTGACTAGTATCACTGCTCTGACTAGTATCACTGCTCTGACTAGTATCACTGCTCTGACTAGTATCACTGCTCTGATTAGTATCACTGCTCTGACTAGTATCACTGCTCTGATTAGTATCACTACTCTGACTAGTATCACTGCTCTGACTAGTATCACTACTCTGATTAGTATCACTGTTCTGACTAGTATCACTGCTCTGATTAGTCTCACTGCTCTGATTAGTATCACTGGTCTGACTAGTATCACTACTCTGACTAGTATCACTGCTCTGATTAGTATCACTACTCTGATTAGTATCACTGTTCTGACTAGTATCACTGCTCTGATTAGTCTCACTACTCTGATTAGTATCACTGCTCTGATTAGTATCACTGCTCTGACTAGTCTCACTACTCTGATTAGTATCACTGCTCTGACTAGTATCACTGCTCTGACTAGTATCACTGCTCTGACTAGTATCACTGCTCTGATTAGTATCACTGCTCTGATTAGTATCACTACTCTGACTAGTATCACTGCTCTGACTAGTATCACTGTTCTGACTAGTATCACTGCTCTGACTAGTATCACTGCTCTGACTAGTATCACTGCTCTGACTAGTATCACTACTCTGACTAGTATCACTGTTCTGATTAGTACCACTGCTCTGACTAGTATCACTGCTCTGGCTAGTATCACTGCTCTGATTAGTATCACTGCTCTCTGATTAGTATCACTGCTCTGATTAGTATCACTGCTCTGATTAGTACCACTGCTCTGACTAGTATCACTACTCTGACTAGTATCACTGCTCTGACTAGTATCACTGCTCTGATTAGTATCACTGCTCTGACTAGTATCACTGCTCTGACTAGTATCACTGCTCTGACTAGTATCACTGCTCTGATTAGTATCACTGCTCTGATTAGTATCACTGCTCTGACTAGTATCACTGCTCTGACTAGTATCACTGCTCTGACTAGTATCACTGCTCTGATTAGTATCACTGCTCTGACTAGTATCACTGCTCTGGATAGTATCACTGCTCTGACTAGTATCACTGCTCTGATTAGTATCACTGCTCTGACTAGTATCACTGCTCTGATTAGTATCACTGCTCTGATTAGTATCACTGCTCTGATTAGTATCACTACTCTGACTAGTATCACTGCTCTTGATAGTATCACTGCTCTTGATAGTATCACTGCTGTGACTATTATCACTACTCTGACTAGTATCACTACTCTGACTAGTATCACTGCTCTGATTAGTCTCACTGCTCTGATTAGTCTCACTGCTCTGATTAGTATCACTGCTCTGATTAGTATCACTGCTCTGATTAGTATCACTGCTCTGATTAGTATCACTGCTCTGATTAGTCTCACTGCTCTGATTAGTACCACTGTTCTGATTAGTCTCACTGCTCTGATTAGTATCACTGCTCTGACTAGTATCACTGCTCTGATTAGTATCACTGCTCTGATTAGTATCACTGCTCTGATTAGTATCACTGCTCTGACTAGTATCACTGCTCTGATTAGTATCACTGCTCTGACTAGTATCACTGCTCTGATTAGTATCACTGCTCTGATTAGTATCACTACTCTGACTAGTATCACTGCTCTGATTAGTATCACTACTCTGATTAGTATCACTGCTCTGATTAGTATCACTGCTCTGACTAGTATCACTGCTCTGACTAGTATCACTGCTCTGATTAGTATCACTGCTCTGACTAGTATCACTGCTCTGATTAGTATCACTGCTCTGATTAGTATCACTACTCTGATTAGTATCACTGCTCTGATTAGTATCACTGCTCTGATTAGTATCACTGCTCTGATTAGTATCACTGCTCTGACTAGTATCACTGCTCTGACTAGTATCACTGCTCTGATTAGTATCACTGCTCTGATTAGTATCACTGCTCTGATTAGTATCACTGCTCTGATTAGTATCACTGCTCTGATTAGTATCACTGCTCTGATTAGTATCACTGCTCTGACTAGTATCACTGCTCTGACTAGTATCACTGCTCTGATTAGTATCACTGCTCTGATTAGTATCACTGCTCTGACTAGTATCACTGCTCTGATTAGTATCACTGCTCTGATTAGTATCACTGCTCTGATTAGTATCACTGCTCTGATTAGTATCACTGCTCTGATTAGTATCACTGCTCTGATTAGTATCACTGCTCTGACTAGTATCACTGCTCTGACTAGTATCACTGCTCTGATTAGTATCACTGCTCTGATTAGTATCACTGCTCTGATTAGTATCACTGCTCTGATTAGTATCACTGCTCTGATTAGTATCACTGCTCTGATTAGTATCACTGCTCTGACTAGTATCACTGCTCTGACTAGTATCACTACTCTGACTAGTATCACTGCTCTGACTAGTATCACTGCTCTGACTAGTATCACTGCTCTGATTAGTATCACTGCTCTGATTAGTATCACTGCTCTGATTAGTATCACTGCTCTGGCTCATATCACTGCTCTTGATAGTATCACTGCTCTTGATAGTATCACTGCTCTGACTAGTATCACTGCTCTGACTAGTATCACTTCTCTGACTAGTATCACTGCTCTTGATAGTGTCACTGGTCTGTCTAGTATCACTGTTCTGGCTCATATCACTGCTCTGGATAGTGTCACTGCTCTTGATAGTGTCACTGCTCTTGATAGTATCACTGCTCTGACTAGTATCACTGCTCTGACTAGTATCACTACTCTGACTAGTATCACTGCTCTTGATAGTGTCACTGCTCTTGACAGTATCACTGTTCTGACTAGTATCACTACTCTGACTAGTATCACTGTTCTGACTAGTATCACTACTCTGACTAGTATCACTGCTCTGATTAGTATCACTGCTCTGATAGTATCACTGCTCTGACTAGTATCACTGCTCTGATTAGTATCACTGCTCTGACTAGTATCACTGCTCTGACTAGTATCACTGCTCTGATTAGTATCACTGCTCTGACTAGTATCACTGCTCTGATTAGTATCACTGCTCTGATTAGTATCACTGCTCTGATTAGTATCACTGCTCTGATTAGTATCACTGCTCTGATTAGTATCACTGCTCTGACTAGTCTCACTACTCTGACTAGTATCACTGTTCTGACTAGTATCACTGCTCTGATTAGTATCACTGCTCTGATTAGTATCACTGCTCTGATTAGTATCACTGCTCTGATTAGTATCACTGCTCTGACTAGTATCACTGCTCTGACTAGTATCACTGCTCTGACTAGTATCACTGCTCTGATTAGTATCACTGCTCTGATTAGTATCACTGCTCTGATTAGTATCACTGCTCTGATTAGTATCACTGCTCTGATTAGTATCACTGCTCTGGCTAATATCACTGCTCTTGATAGTATCACTGCTCTTGATAGTATCACTGCTCTGACTAGTATCACTGCTGTGACTATTATCACTACTCTGACTAGTATCACTGCTCTGATTAGTCTCACTGCTCTGATTAGTCTCACTGCTCTGATTAGTACCACTTCTCTTGATAGTATCACTGCTCTGGATAGTATCACTGCTCTGACTAGTATCACTGCTCTGACTAGTATCACTGCTCTGACTAGTATCACTGCTCTGACTAGTATCACTACTCTGGCTCATATCACTGCTCTTGATAGTATCACTGCTCTGGATAGTGTCACTGTTCTGGATAGTATCACTGCTCTTGATAGTATCACTGCTCTTGATAGTATCACTGCTCTTGACAGTATCACTGCTCTTGATAATATTACTGCTCTTGATAGTATCACTGCTCTTGATATTATCGCTGCTCTGACTAGTATCACTGTTCTGACTAGTATCACTGCTCTTGATAGTATCACTGCTCTGGCAAGTATCACTGCTCTGACTAGTATTACTGCTCTGGATAGTATCACTGCTCTGGATAGTATCACTGCTCTTGATAGTATCACTGCTCTGACTAGTATCACTGCTCTAGATAGTGTCACTGTTCTGACTAGTATCACTGCTCTGGATAGTATCACTGCTCTTGATAGTGTCACTACTCTTGACAGTATCACTGTTCTGACTAGTATCACTACTCTGACTAGTCTCACTACTCTGACTAGTATCACTGCTCTGACTAGTATCACTGCTCTGACTAGTATCACTGCTCTGACTAGTATCACTGCTCTGACTAGTATCACTGCTCTGACTAGTCTCACTGCTCTGACTAGTATCACTGCTCTGACTAGTATCACTGCTCTGACTAGTATCACTGCTCTGACTAGTCTCACTACTCTGACTAGTCTCACTACTCTGACTAGTATCACTACTCTGACTAGTATCACTGCTCTGACTAGTATCACTGCTCTGACTAGTATCACTACTCTGACTAGTATCACTGCTCTGACTAGTATCACTGCTCTGACTAGTATCACTGCTCTGACTAGTATCACTGCTCTTGATAGTGTCACTGCTCTTGATAGTGTCACTGTTCTGGATAGTATCACTGCTCTTGATAGTGTCACTGCTCTGATTAGTATCACTGCTCTTGATAGTATCACTGCTCTTGATAGTGTCACTGTTCTGGATAGTATCACTGCTCTTGATAGTGTCACTGCTCTGATTAGTATCACTGCTCTTGATAGTATCACTGTTCTGGATAGTATCACTGCTCTGACTAGTATCACTGCTCTGATTAGTATCACTGCTCTGACTAGTATCACTGCTCTGATTAGTATCACTGCTCTGATTAGTATCACTGCTCTTGATAGTATCACTGCTCTGACTAGTATCACTGTTCTGACTAGTATCACTGCTCTTGATAGTATAACTGCTCTGGATAGTATCACTGCTCTGACTAGTATCACTGCTCTGGATAGTATCACTGCTCTGGATAGTATCACTGTTCTGACTAGTATCACTGCTCTGACTAGTATCACTAATCTGACTAGTATCACTGCTCTGACTAGTATCACTGCTCTGGATAGTATCACTGCTCTGATTAGTATCACTGCTCTGACTAGTATCACTGGTCTGACTAGTATCACTGCTCTGATTAGTATCACTGCTCTGGATAGTATCACTGTTCTGACTAGTATCACTGCTCTGATTAGTATCACTGCTCTGACTAGTATCACTAATCTGACTAGTATCACTGCTCTGATTAGTATCACTGCTCTGGATAGTATCACTGTTCTGACTAGTATCACTGCTCTGATTAGTATCACTGCTCTGACTAGTATCACTAATCTGACTAGTATCACTGCTCTGATTAGTATCACTGCTCTGGATAGTATCACTGTTCTGATTAGTATCACTGCTCTGATTAGTATCACTGCTCTGATTAGTATCACTGCTCTGATTAGTATCACTGCTCTGACTAGTATCACTGGTCTGATTAGTATCACTGCTCTGATTAGTATCACTGCTCTGGATAGTATCACTGCTCTGACTAGTATCACTGCTCTGACTAGTATCACTGCTCTGACTAGTATCACTGCTCTGATTAGTATCACTGCTCTGATTAGTATCACTGCTCTGATTAGTATCACTGCTCTGATTAGTATCACTGCTCTGATTAGTATCACTGCTCTGACTAGTATCACTGCTCTGATTAGTATCACTGCTCTGATTAGTATCACTGCTCTGACTAGTATCACTACTCTGACTAGTATCACTACTCTGACTAGTATCACTGTTCTGACTAGTATCACTGCTCTGATTAGTATCACTGCTCTGATTAGTATCACTGCTCTGATTAGTATCACTGCTCTGATTAGTATCACTGCTCTGACTAGTATCACTGCTCTGATTAGTATCACTGCTCTGATTAGTATCACTGCTCTGACTAGTATCACTACTCTGACTAGTATCACTGCTCTGACTAGTATCACTGCTCTGACTAGTATCACTGCTCTGACTAGTATCACTACTCTGACTAGTATCACTGCTCTGATTAGTATCACTGCTCTGATTAGTATCACTGCTCTGATTAGTATCACTGCTCTGACTAGTATCACTGCTCTGATTAGTATCACTGCTCTGATTAGTATCACTGCTCTGATAGTATCACTGCTCTGATTAGTATCACTGCTCTGGCTCATATCACTGCTCTTGATAGTATCACTGCTCTTGATAGTATCACTGCTCTGACTAGTATCACTGCTCTGACTAGTATCACTGCTCTGACTAGTATCACTGCTCTTGATAGTGTCACTGCTCTTGATAGTATCACTGCTCTGACTAGTATCACTGCTCTGACTAGTATCACTACTCTGACTAGTATCACTGCTCTTGATAGTGTCACTGCTCTTGACAGTATCACTGTTCTGACTAGTATCACTACTCTGACTAGTATCACTGTTCTGACTAGTATCACTACTCTGACTAGTATCACTGCTCTGGATAGTATCACTACTCTGACTAGTATCACTGCTCTGACTAGTATCACTGCTCTGACTAGTATCACTGCTCTGACTAGTATCACTACTCTGACTAGTATCACTGTTCTGACTAGTATCACTACTCTGACTAGTATCACTGCTCTGACTAGTATCACTACTCTGACTAGTATCACTGCTCTGACTAGTATCACTGCTCTGACTAGTATCACTGCTCTGACTAGTATCACTGCTCTGACTAGTATCACTACTCTGACTAGTATCACTGCTCTGACTAGTATCACTGCTCTGATTAGTATCACTGCTCTGACTAGTATCACTACTCTGACTAGTATCACTGCTCTGACTAGTATCACTTCTCTGATTAGTACCACTGCTCTGATTAGTATCACTGCTCTGACTAGTATCACTGCTCTGATTAGTATCACTGCTCTGATTAGTATCACTGCTCTGGATAGTATCACTACTCTGACTAGTATCACTGCTCTGACTAGTATCACTGCTCTGATTAGTATCACTGCTCTGACTAGTATCACTGCTCTGATTAGTATCACTGCTCTGATTAGTATCACTGCTCTGGCTAGTATCACTACTCTGACTAGTATCACTGCTCTGACTAGTATCACTGCTCTGACTAGTATCACTGCTCTGATTAGTATCACTGCTCTGATTAGTATCACTGCTCTGGATAGTATCACTGCTCTGACTAGTATCACTGCTCTGACTAGTATCACTGCTCTGACTAGTATCACTGCTCTGACTAGTATCACTGCTCTGATTAGTATCACTACTCTGATTAGTATCACTGCTCTGATTAGTATCACACTGCTCTGATTAGTATCACTGTTCTTGATAGTATCACTGTTCTGATAGTATCACTGCTCTCTGACTAGTATCACTGCTCTGACTAGTATCACTGCTCTGACTAGTATCACTGCTCTGACTAGTATCACTGCTCTGACTAGTATCACTGCTCTGACTAGTATCACTACTCTGGCTCATATCACTGCTCTTGATAGTATCACTGCTCTGACTAGTATCACTGCTCTGACTAGTATCACTACTCTGGCTCATATCACTGTTCTGGATAGTATCACTGCTCTTGATAGTATCACTACTCTTGATAGTATCACTGCTCTTGATAGTATCACTGCTCTTGATAGTATCACTGCTCTTGATAGTATCACTGCTCTTAGATAATAGTATCACTGCTCTTGATAGTATCACTGCTCTTGATAGTATCACTGCTCTTGATAGTATCACTGCTCTTGATAGTATCACTGCTCTTGATAGTATCACTGCTCTTGATAGTATCACTACTCTGACTAGTATCACTACTCTGACTAGTATCACTGCTCTGACTAGTATCACTGCTCTGACTAGTATCACTGCTCTGACTAGTATCACTGCTCTGACTAGTATCACTACTCTGACTAGTATCACTGCTCTGACTAGTATCACTGCTCTGACTAGTATCACTACTCTGACTAGTATCACTGCTCTGGATAGTATCACTGCTCTTGATATTATCGCTGCTCTGACTAGTATCACTGTTCTGACTAGTATCACTACTCTGACTAGTCTCACTACTCTGACTAGTATCACTGCTCTGACTAGTATCACTGCTCTGACTAGTATCACTACTCTGACTAGTATCACTACTCTGACTAGTATCACTGCTCTGACTAGTATCACTGCTCTGACTAGTATCACTGCTCTGACTAGTCTCACTACTCTGACTAGTATCACTGTTCTGACTAGTATCACTACTCTGACTAGTAACACTGCTCTGACTAGTCTCACTGCTCTGACTAGTATCTGCTCTAGTATCACTGCTCTGACTAGTATCACTGCTCTGTCTAGTATCACTGCTCTTGATAGTATCACTACTCTGACTAGTATCACTACTCTGACTAGTATCACTACTCTGACTAGTATCACTACTCTGACTAGTATCACTGCTCTGACTAGTATCACTGCTCTGACTAGTATCACTGCTCTGACTAGTATCACTGCTCTGACTAGTATCACTACTCTGACTAGTATCACTACTCTGACTAGTATCACTGCTCTGACTAGTATCACTGCTCTGACTAGTATCACTGCTCTGACTAGTATCACTGCTCTGACTAGTATCACTGCTCTTGATAGTATCACTGCTCTGACTAGTATCACTGCTCTTGATAGTATCACTGCTCTGACTAGTATCACTGCTCTTGATAGTATCACTGCTCTGACTAGTATCACTGCTCTGGATAGTATCACTGCTCTGACTAGTATCACTGCTCTGACTAGTATCACTGCTCTGACTAGTATCACTACTCTGACTAGTATCACTGCTCTGACTAGTATCACTGCTCTGACTAGTATCACTGCTCTGATTAGTATCACTGCTCTGATTAGTATCACTGCTCTGGATAGTATCACTGCTCTGATTAGTATCACTGCTCTGATTAGTATCACTGCTCTGGCTCATATCACTGCTCTTGATAGTATCACTGCTCTTGATAGTATCACTGCTCTGACTAGTATCACTGCTCTGACTAGTATCACTGCTCTGACTAGTATCACTGCTCTGACTAGTATCACTGCTCTGATTAGTCTCACTGCTCTGATTAGTATCACTGCTCTGATTAGTATCACTGCTCTGATTAGTATCACTGCTCTGATTAGTATCACTGCTCTTGATAGTGTCACTGTTCTGGATAGTATCACTGCTCTTGATAGTATCACTACTCTGACTAGTATCACTGCTCTGACTAGTATCACTGCTCTGACTAGTATCACTGCTCTGACTAGTATCACTGCTCTGACTAGTATCACTACTCTGGCTCATATCACTGCTCTTGATAGTATCACTGCTCTGGATAGTGTCACTGTTCTGGATAGTATCACTGCTCTTGATAGTATCACTGCTCTTGATAGTATCACTGCTCTTGATAGTATCACTGCTCTTGATAGTATCACTGCTCTTGATAGTATCACTGCTCTTGATAGTATCACTGCTCTTGATAGTATCACTACTCTTGATAGTATCACTGCTCTGAATAGTATCACTGCTCTTGATAGTATCACTGCTCTTGATAGTATCACTGCTCTTGATAGTATCACTGCTCTGACTAGTATCACTACTCTGACTAGTATCACTACTCTGACTAGTATCACTGCTCTGACTAGTATCACTGCTCTGACTAGTATCACTGCTCTGACTAGTATCACTACTCTGACTAGTATCACTGCTCTGACTAGTATCACTGCTCTGACTAGTATCACTGCTCTGACTAGTATCACTGCTCTGACTAGTATCACTACTCTGACTAGTATCACTGCTCTGACTAGTATCACTACTCTGACTAGTATCACTGCTCTGACTAGTATCACTGCTCTGACTAGTATCACTGCTCTGACTAGTATCACTACTCTGACTAGTATCACTGCTCTGACTAGTATCACTACTCTGACTAGTATCACTGCTCTGACTAGTATCACTACTCTGACTAGTATCACTGCTCTGACTAGTATCACTACTCTGACTAGTATCACTGCTCTGGATAGTATCACTGCTCTTGATATTATCGCTGCTCTGACTAGTATCACTGTTCTGACTAGTATCACTACTCTGACTAGTCTCACTACTCTGACTAGTATCACTGCTCTGACTAGTATCACTACTCTGACTAGTATCACTACTCTGACTAGTATCACTACTCTGACTAGTATCACTGCTCTGACTAGTATCACTACTCTGACTAGTATCACTGCTCTGACTAGTATCACTACTCTGACTAGTATCACTACTCTGACTAGTATCACTGTTCTGACTAGTATCACTACTCTGACTAGTATCACTGCTCTGACTAGTCTCACTACTCTGACTAGTATCACTACTCTGACTAGTATCACTACTCTGACTAGTATCACTACTCTGACTAGTATCACTGCTCTGACTAGTCTCACTCACTCTGACTAGTATCACTACTCTGACTAGTATCACTGTTCTGACTAGTATCACTACTCTGACTAGTATCACAACTCTGACTAGTATCACTACTCTCACTAGTATCACTTCTCTGACTAGTCTCACTGCTCTGACTAGTATCACTGCTCTGACTAGTATCACTACTCTGACTAGTCTCACTACTCTGACTAGTATCACTGCTCTGACTAGTATCACTACTCTGACTAGTATCACTACTCTGACTAGTATCACTACTCTGACTAGTATCACTGCTCTGACTAGTATCACTACTCTGACTAGTATCACTGCTCTAACTAGTATCACTGCTCTGACTAGTATCACTGCTCTTGATAGTATCACTACTCTGACTAGTATCACTACTCTGACTAGTATCACTGTTCTGGATAGTATCACTGCTCTGACTAGTATCACTGTTCTGGATAGTATCACTGCTCTGGATATTATCACTGCTCTGACTAGTATCACTGCTCTTGATATTATCGCTGTTCTTGATAGTATCACTGCTCTGGATAGTATCACTGCTCTTGATAATATTACTGCTCTTGATAGTATCACTGCTCTTGATAGTATCACTGCTCTGGATAGTATCACTGCTCTGGATAGTATCACTGCTCTTGATAATATTACTGCTCTTGATAGTATCACTGCTCTGGATAGTATCACTACTCTGACTAGTATCACTGTTCTGGATAGTATCACTGCTCTGACTAGTATCACTGTTCTGGATAGTATCACTGCTCTGGATATTATCACTGCTCTGACTAGTATCACTGCTCTTGATATTATCGCTGTTCTTGATAGTATCACTGCCATTTAATACGTTTTACTTATCGTCCTCAAGGCCTTTGTCAGAGCTTATGCTGATAATAAAACCATGATAATAAAACCATGGCATTGCTCACCATTGCTCACCTCTCTGTAGAAAGAAGTAGAAATAAGTAGATTATTTGAGAGACATAGTATACATATTATAAGACTGTTGGCAGTGGCGCAGGGCAGACTGGGCATGGGCCCCGGTGGCTTTACTTGATTACGAATATGTAGAGCACATGTCAGTTTCTCTCCCTCTGCTTGGGGGTTGCCAGCCAACGGAAGACCCCATATCTCTGAATGGGACATATCATGTATCCCAAATTGCATCGTATTCCCTATATAGTGTACTACGTTTGACAGGAATAGGGTGTCATTTGGGACATTGAAAGGGGTGTATTTGTATGTTGTTATGGTGAGATCAGAGATCATGTCTCCAGGGGAGGGAATGTCCTGTCCTTCGGTGTAAAACAAGTTACTTATCAATCAATCTACCAGATGAAAGTTTTCCATTTTAATTTTGGCAACATTCACGCCACTGTTTAAGGGGATTCACAGTCAGGTCCCACTGAGAATTACCCTTCTTTTTAACTTTTTAAACTTGATTTTTTTTTTTTAAAAGCAGGTTGCAAAGCTCATCCCTTTTAGTGTCAGTACACAGCAAACATATATTCAATCCAGTCCATTCTTGGAACGGGTCCAATCCAGTTTTTAGTGAGGTGTGTTAGTGTTGGAATGGATCCAATCCAGTTCTTAGTGAGGTGTGTTAGTGTTGGAATGGGTCCAATCCAGTTCTTAGTGAGGTGTGTTAGTGTTGGAATTGGTCCAATCCAGTCAGTTCTTAGTGAGGTGTGTTAGTGCTGGAACTGGTCCAATCCAGTCAGTTCTTAGTGAGGTGTGTTAGTGTTGGAATTGGTCCAATCCAGTCAGTTCTTAGTGAGGTGTGTTAGTGTTGGAACTGGTCCAAAC
>NC_068427.1:50767177-50802177 GCF_023373465.1 Oncorhynchus keta
CACACTGCTACTGGAAACCAAAGCCTATGACAGCTGAATCAAAGAGTGGGAATAGAAATGAGCGAGAGATAGATAGAGACATGAGAAGAGAGAGAGAGAGAGAGAGAGAGAGAGGTTCAGCACAGATAGAGAGAGAGAGAGAGAGAGAGAGAGAGAGAGAGAGAGAGAGAGAGAGAGAGAGAGAGAGAGAGAGAGAGAGAGAGAGAGAGAGAGAGAGAGAGTGAGAGAGAGAGAGAGAGAGAGAGAGAGAGAGGAGAGCGAGAGAGAGAGAGAGAGAGAGAGAGAGAGAGAGAGAGAGAGAGAGAGAGAGAGAGAGAGAGAGACAGAGAGAGAGAGAGAGAGAGAGAGAGAGAGAGAGAGAGAGAGAGAGAGAGAGAGAGAGAGAGAGAGAGAGAGAGAGAGAGAGAGAGAGAGACAGAGAGAGAGAGAGAGAGAGAGAGAGAGAGAGAGAGAGAGAGAGAGAGAGAGAGAGGTGATTGAGGGAGTTGGATGCAGGGGGCTTAGAGTTATGGAGTGGGCGTTGTATGTCTACAAATAGCAGATCTCCTGTCCAACAGCCCCTCATTCAGACATCTACTTCCAACAGTGACCCAGTTCCTCCAGCCAGACCCTCGGACAACCTCCACCATGAGCTTCTCCTCCCAGTCCGCCCAGTCAGCCTCTTCCTACCGCCGGACCTTCGGTTCTGGTATTGGTTCCACCCCAGGCATGTCCTCCATGTTCTCCCACGGTGGACGCGGTTCCTCCGGCTCCGCCCACATGTCCTCCAGGGTCTACGAGATGACCAAAAGCTCCGCCCGCCCCAGCTACTCCTCCGGCAGCATTCGTTCCTCTTCCGGCGGCGCGATGCGCTCGTACGCCGGGATGGGCGAGAAGCTGGACTTCAACCTGGCCGACGCCACTAACCGCGACTTCCTGGACACCAGAACCAATGAGAAGGCAGAGTTGCAGCACCTGAACGACCGGTTCGCCAGCTACATCGAGAAGGTCCGTTTCCTGGAGCAGCAGAACGCTACCCTGGTGGTGGAGATCGAGAGGATGAGGGGTCACGAGCCGACCCGCGTGGCCGAGATGTACGAGGAGGAGATGAGAGAGCTGAGGCGTCAGGTAGACGGCATGTCCAATGACCGAGCCCGCATGGAGGTGGAGAGAGACAACTTGGCTGACGACCTGCAGAAACTCAAACTCAGGTGAGAGGTCAGGGGTCAAAAAACATACAGCAAAATCAAATGAAAAGTTTATTTGTCACGTGTTACAGGACAGGGGCAGGTGTCAACAGTACAATAAAATGCAACGCAGTGTTCAATGAGACAGACGTTAGTAAAATCATTATAATAATATAATACGCGCTTGATTAAGAATTCAAATGGCATGAGAGAAAAGACAAGTTAGTAACAAACAGAAGAGAGGAGGTTATTATATTCAGGATCAATGGAAGTAGATATATTTCAAACTGCATGACGTAGAAGTTTCTTAAAAATAAAAATAAAAAAGAGAATCACTGAAACTACCTGTTACTACTGTAATATGTAATATGTTCTTGATTAAAGTTATTCGCTTGAGAAGTTTGGGCCGTTTGATTATGAGCCCTCAATATATATATATATTGAGGGCTCAGATATATCACTATCTTGATATTCCAATAAGTGTACATTTTCAGTCTGGAGCTACCGGAGATACAATACACAGTGGAACAGGTGTTATCTGTCGAGTGAAAGCCACTCCTTAGAATGTATCCAGAGGCCGAATGGTGATATGATCTGAATACGTGTCGTGTCTTTTTTTCTGCTGAATTGGGGGAGAGTAACGCGGTCCCGACAGCGACTTGGTTATCCTCCATCTTAGAGGGAGTATATCAGTGAAGGTGTCAGTTGACATTGAAATTAACAAACAAAATACTTGGAAGTTCTCTCCTGCTATGCTGAAGCTATATATATATATATATATATACTTTTCTAATTTACCCACAAGAGAAAAGGGTTGAGAATGAAAGCAGAAGAGATTGAGAAAGAGAATGTCAGAAGACAGAGAGAACGTGATGAGATTATAAATATGTGCCAACGGTCAAAGTGAGAGAAAAGCAGAGGATTACCAATATTGTGAAGGGCAGAAATAATGAGATCTGAATGCAGGATGGATAAACAGACATTACCCCTACTGTCGCAGTGTCCCCATAGTAGAGAGACATTACCCCTACTGTCGCAGTGTCCCCATAGTAGAGAGACATTACCCCTACTGTCTCAGTGTCCCCATAGTAGAGAGACATTACCCCTACTGTCTCAAAGTGTCCCCATAGTAGAGAGACATTACCCCTACTGTCTCAAAGTGTCCCCATAGTAGAGAGACATTACCCCTACTGTCTCAAAGTGTCCCCATAGTAGAGAGACATTACCCCTACTGTCTCAAAGTGTCCCCATAGTAGAGAGACATTACCCCTACTGTCTCAAAGTGTCCCCATAGTAGAGAGACATTACCCCTACTGTCTCAGTGTCCCCATAGTAGACAGACACAGAGAGAGACAGACAGACAGACAGACAGACAGACAGACAGACAGACAGACAGACAGACAGACAGACAGACAGACAGACTCGTCTTTGTCCACCAGTTGCTCAGAGCCCTCTCAGGAATCAGCAGAATACCATTCCCAAATTAGACCACTATTCTTATCCATCCCAATATACCCTGAGTGCCCACTGTACTCCTCCTAAAAATAGGCCGATATCAGCAGGCCTATTGGCTGCCGTGTCTGACTCTGTGGCGTGCCAAGGCCTCTATGACCGTAAACTGCCTCCAACAGTGTTTCAAGTTTCATGCTTTGTTTTCATTGTACGACAGGGAAATGTCTTTTCTAGCTCTTTCTCAACGATGCGGTAACCCATATCAGTGGTTAGTAGAAATAATTAAAGTAGAACAAAAAACACAGGAGAAATAGAAATAAGAAGAACATTTAGTTTTGTTTGTTTTGTAGTAGTTGTTAATAGACGTTTCTATTTTCGAGGTACAGGATCAACGGTGTGAAATGGTTGTCTGGGTTTTTTTTCTTCATGGGATTTTCTCTGCACTGTAAACAGCTGACGTGATCTAGCACCTCCTCCTCCTCTGCGAGGGAAGGGGGTTGGGCGCAGTGTAGCCGGAGGAACGAGGGAGAGTCAAACCAGTGTTTAAAGTGGAGGTGGAAAGGGGTAAAAGTTTGAGAAGGTTCTGGGGTAAAACACACGGCATGCTGTGTCATACTGACCTCAGATCAACTCAGGGTTGGGATTCATAATGTTTCAGAGTAGCAGCGCCGATCTAGGATCAGTTTTGCCTTTTAGATCATAATGAATTAGATGACGTGGAGAGGAGGGACCTGATCCTAGATCATAATGACTCAGATGACGTGGAGAGGAGGAACCTGATCCTAGATCATAATGACTCAGATGACGTGGAGAGGAGGGACCTGATCCTAGATCATAATGACTCAGATGACGTGGAGAGGAGGAACCTGATCCTAGATCATAATGACTCAGATGACATGGAGAGGAGGGACCTGATCCTAGATCAGACACTCCTACTCTGACACACTTGATACATACATGTTCTGCTCTGCAGTAGAACACAGTCTCCAGCTTCTGTCTGCACTACATGCTCCCCTCAGTCTGTCTACTCCCCTCAGTCTGTCTGCTCCCCTCAGTCTGTCTACTCCCCTCAGTCTGTCTACTCCCCTCAGTCTGTCTGCTCCCCTCTGTCTGTCTGCTCCCCTCAGTCTGTCTACTCCCCTCAGTCTGTCTGCTCCCCTCTGTCTGTCTGCTGTGTATTTTGTGTCAGAGCCCAGTAAGACCACTGTCTAATCCTAATAAACATGGAATCAAAATCACAACAATCACAGGCTCAGATAGGAGCCTGGAAAAGGTTGTCTCTGAATCTGTTTAAATTCCAACTGAGCCTATTCTTTCCCTCCCCCCTCCCTCCCCCCCCCTCCCTCCCCCTCCCTCCCTCCCTCCCCCCTCCCACCCTCCCTCCCTCCCTCCCTCCCTCCCTCCCTCCCTCCCTCCCTCGCTCCCACCCTCCGCCTCCCTCCCCCTCTCCCTCCCTCCCCCTCCCTCCCTCCCTCGCTCCCACCCTCCACCTCCCTCCCCCCTCTCCCACCCTCCCCTCCCTCCCTCCCTCCCTCCCTCCCTCCCTCTCTCCCACCTCCCTCCCTCCCTCTCCCCCCCCTCCCTCCCTCTCTCCCACCTCCCTCTCACCCACCCTCCCTCCCTCCCCCTCCCTCTCCCACCCCCCCTCCCTCTCTCCCACCCACCCTCCCTCCCTCCCACCTCCCTCTCACCCTCCCTCCCTCCCTCCCACCCACCCTCCCTCCCTCCCTCCCACCCACCCTCCCTCCCTCCCTCCCACCTCCCTCTCACCCTCCCTCCCTCCCACCTCCTCTCCCTCCCTCCCTCCCTCCCTTCCTCCCTCCCTCCCTCTCACCCTCCCTCCCTCCCCTCACCCTCCCTCCCTCCCTCCCTCCCACCCTCCCTCCCTCCCTCCCTCCCTCCCTCCCTCCCACCTCCCTCTCACCCTCCCTCCCTCCCTCACTCCCACCCACCCACCCACCCTCCCTCCCTCCCTCCCTCCCTCCCTCCCTCCCTCCCTCCCTCCCTCCCTCCCTCCCTCCAACCCCCTCCCTCCCTCCCTCCCCCTCCCTCCCTCCCTCCCTCCCTCCCTCCCTCCCTCCCTCCTCCCACCCCCTCCCTCCCCCTCCCTCCCTCCCTCCCTCCCTCCCTCCCTCCCTCCCTCCCTCCCTCCCTCCCTCTCCCACCCACCCTCCCTCCCTCCTCTCACCCTCCCTCCCCCTCCCTCCCCCTCCCTCCCTCCCTCCCTCCCTCCAACCCCCCCACCCTCCCTCCCCCCCACCCCCCACCTCCCCTCCCTCCCTCCAGACTGCAGGAGGAGATCCACCAGAGGGAAGAGGCAGAGAGCAACCTGTCTGCCTTCAGAGCTGTGAGTCACACTTTCCTTCTCTCTCTCTTTGTCTGCCTTCAGAACTTTCTCTCTTCCCAAATGATCAATGAAATACATGCTGTCAGGTTAGATCAATGATAACAGTGCAGAGTGTGACACCAACATCAACCGAAGCTGCTATCGTTCCCAAGAGTAACTTCTGAGTCTCTCTCTCTTGCTCTCTGTCTCTCTGTCTCTCTCTCTCTGTCTCTCTCTCTCACTGTGTCTGTCTGTCTGTCTGTCTGTCTGTCTGTCTGTCTGTCTGTCTGTCTGTCTGTCTGTCTGTCTGTCTGTCTGTCTGTCTGTCTGTCTCTGTCTCTGTCTCTGTCTCTGTCTCTCTCTCTGTCTGTCTTTCTTTCTTTCTCTCTGTCTTTGTCTCTGTCTCTGTCTCTGTCTCTGTCTCTCTCTCACTGTCTCGCTCTCTGTCTGTCTGTCTGTCTGTCTGTCTGTCTGTCTGTCTGTCTGTCTGTCTGTCTTTCTTTCTTTCTCTCTGTCTCTCTGTCTCTGTCTCTGTCTCTGTCTCTGTCTCTGTCTCTGTCTCTGTCTCTGTCTCTGTCTCTGTCTCTCAACTCTCGGAAAGGCCTTGTGCTGAAACATCGACATTAAAACAGCCTCTACTACATCCACTGTTCTTTTTGCGTTTCTCTAGGACGTGGACTCTGCCACGCTGGCCAGGCTGGACCTGGAGAGACGCATTGAAAGCCTGCAGGAGGAGATCAGCTTCCTGAAGAAGATCCACGAGGAGGTCAGTAGTGTCCCAGGCCCTTTATGCTAAACCTTCTCACCCTGCGATAGAATAGCGCCCTGCTCAGGGTGGTGCACTTGTACATCAAGCCTCATGCTACAGAAACGGGAGATATAATTACCCATAGGGCTGGAGTCTGTCTCAGATAAGGCTACTTACTTATGCCCTTCTAACACTACTGAGCCGAGCTGGGCTGAGCCAAGCTGAACCGGGCCGGGCCACACCACACCACACCACACCACACCACACCACACCACACCACACCACACTACACACCACACCACACCAACTATACACACCACACCACACACCAACTATACACAGCACACTCATACACCAACTATACACACCACACCACACACCAACTATACACACCACACCTACACAACCAACTATACACACCACACCACACCACACTGTGTACAGTGGATGGGGAGAGGGACTTTTCTAGCTTCTAAAGCCAGAAGTCCTTTCATGCTCTGTCTCCTTCCCCTGACATTTGACTTCAGAGAAATGCTGGCTTGTGTCAGCTGGTTCGTGACATGGAGTGCCCTCTGCAACATTGTTCAACACATGCACAGCTATAATTAAACCATGAGAGAGAGACTATATGCTGGGAAATGTGTGTGTGAGAGAGAGAGAGAGAGAGAAAGAGAGAGAGAGAGAGAGACGCAGAGAGAGAGAGAGAGACGCAGAGAGAGAGAGAGACGCAGAGAGAGAGAGACGCAGAGAGAGAGCGAGAGAGACGCAGAGAGAGAGAGAGACAGAGAGAGAGAGAGCGCAGAGAGAGAGACGCAGAGAGAGAGCGAGAGAGACGCAGAGAGAGAGAGAGAGACAGAGCGAGAGAGAGAGAGACGTAGAGAGAGAGAGACGCAGAGAGAGAGAGACGCAGAGAGAGAGCGAGAGAGACGCAGAGAGAGAGAGAGACAGAGCGAGAGAGCGAGAGAGAGAGAGAGAGACAGAGCGAGAGAGACGCAGAGAGAGACAGAGCGAGAGGGCGAGAGAGAAGCAGAGAGAGAGAGAGACAGAGCGAGAGAGCGAGAGAGACGCAGAGAGAGACGCAGAGAGAGAGAGAGACGCAGAGAGAGAGAGAGAGAGATGCAGAGAGAGACGCAAAGAGAGAGAGACGCAGAGAGAGACGCAGAGAGAGAGAGACACACAGAGAGAGACGCAGAGAGAGAGAGAGACGCAAAGAGAGAGAGAGACGCAGAGAGAGACGCAGAGAGAGAGAGAGAGAGACGCAGAGAGAGAGAGAGCGACGCAGAGAGAGACGCAGAGAGAGAGAGAGACGCAGAGAGAGACGCAGAGAGAGAGAGAGAGAGGCAGAGAGAGACGCAGAGAGAGAGACGCAGAGAGAGACGCAGAGAGAGAGAGAGAGGCGCAGTGAGAGACGCAGAGAGAGAGAGAGACGCAGAGAGAGACGCAGAGAGAGAGAGAGAGACGCAGAGAGAGACGCAGAGAGAGAGAGAGACGCAGAGAGACAGACGCAGAGAGAGACGCAGAGAGACAGAGAGAGAGACAGAGAGAGAGACAGAGAGAGACCAGTGGTGCTCTGGGCCGGATGTAAAGTCAGTGAATCAGGAGAGTGGAGGAACAAAAATATTTGTTATGGCTAATGGCTCTAAATTAAATCCTGTATGTACCTCTGAGCCCTAACCTCTGACCCCTAACCTCTGAAACCTGACATCTATCCTCTGACCTCTGAAACCTGACCTCCGAACTCTATCCTCTGACCCCTGTAGGAGATCCATGAGCTGACGAGCCAGATGCAGGAGACCTCGGTGCAGGTCCAGATGGACATGTCCAAACCAGATCTGACCGTTGCCCTCAGGGACATCCGTGTGCAGTACGAGGGAATCGCAGCCAAGAACATCTCTGAGGCAGAGGACTGGTACAAATCCAAGGTGAACACCATCTATAACAGTATTATATAATATGATACAGTACAGAGGACCCATCTATAACAGTATTATATAATATGGTACAGTACAGAGGACCCATCTATAACAGTATTATATAATATGGTACAGTACAGAGGACCCATCTATAACAGTATTATATAATATGGTATAGTACAGAGGACCCATCTATAACAGTATTATATAATATGGTACAGTACAGAGACACCATCTATAACAGTATTATATAATATGGTACAGTACAGAGACACCATCTATAACAGTATTATATAATATGGTATAGTACAGAGGACCCATCTATAACAGTATTATATAATATGGTACAGTACAGAGGAACCATCTATAACAGTATTATATAATATGGTATAGTACAGAGGAACCATCTATAACAGTATTATATAATATGGTACAGTACAGAGGACCCATCTATAACAGTATTATATAATATGGTACAGTACAGAGGAACCATCTATAACAGTATTATATAATATGGTACAGTACAGAGGAACCATCTATAACAGTATTATATAATATGGTACAGTATAGAGACACCATCTATAACAGTATTATATAATATGGTACAGTAAGAGGAACCATCTATAACAGTATTATATAATATGGTATAGTACAGAGGAACCATCTATAACAGTATTATATAATATTATAGTATTCGACCCATCTATAACAGTATTATATAATATGGTATAGTACAGAGGACCCATCTATAACAGTATTATATAATATGATACAGTAAGTCCATCTATAACAGTATTATATAATATGGTACAGTACAGAGGACCCATCTATAACAGTATTATATAATATGGTACATACAAGACACCATCTATAACAGTATTATATAATATGGTACAGTACAGAGGAACCATCTATAACAGTATTATATAATATGGTACAGTACAGAGGAACCATCTATAACAGTATTATATAATATGGTACAGTACAGAGACACCATCTATAACAGTAACATCAGCACCACCACACAGTGACAGTAGCTAAGCTAACTACATCAGCACCACTACACAGTGACAATAGCTAAGCTAACTACATCAGCACCACCACACAGTGACAGTAGCTAAGCTAACTACATCAGCACCACTACACAGTGACAGTAGCTAAGCTAACTACATCAGCACCACCACACAGTGACAGTAGCTAAGCTAACTACATCAGCACCACTACACAGTGACAGTAGCTAAGCTAACTACATCAGCACCACCACACAGTGACAGTAGCTAAGCTAACTACATCAGCACCACCACACAGTGACAGTAGCTAAGCTAACTACATCAGCACCACCACACAGTGACAGTAGCTAAGCTAACTACATCAGCACCACTACACAGTGACAGTAGCTAAGCTAACTACATCAGCACCACCACACAGTGACAGTAGCTAAGCTAACTACATCAGCACCACTACACAGTGACAGTAGCTAAGCTAACTACATCAGCACCACCACACAGTGACAGTAGCAAAGCTAACTATATCGGCACCACTACACAGTGACTGTAGCTAAGCTAACTACGTTGGCACCACTACACAGTGACAGTAGCTAAGCTAACTACGTTGGCACCACTACACAGTGACAGTAGCTAAGCTAACTACGTCAGCACCACTACACAGTGACAGTAGCTAAGCTAACTATGTCGATACCACTACACAGTGACAGTAGCTAAGCTAACTACATCGGCACCTCTACACAGTGACAGTAGCTAAGCTAACTACGTTGGCACCACTACACAGTGACAGTAGCTAAGCTAACTACGTTGGCACCACTACACAGTGACAGTAGCTAAGCTAACTACGTTGGCACCACTACACAGTGACAGTAGCTAAGCTAACTACATCGGCACCACTACACAGTGACAGTAGCTAAGCTAACTACGTTGGCACCACCACACAGTGACAGTAGCTAAGCTAACTACATTGGCACCACCACACAGTGACAGTAGCTAAGCTAACTACGTTGGCACCACTACACAGTGACAGTAGCTAAGCTAACTACATCGGCACCACTACACAGTGACAGTAGCTAAGCTAACTACATCGGCACCACTACACAGTGACAGTAGCTAAGCTAACTACATCAGCACCACCACACAGTGACAGTAGCTAAGCTAACTACATCAGCACCACCACACAGTGACAGTAGCTAAGCTAACTACGTTGGCACCACTACACAGTGACAGTAGCTAAGCTAACTACGTTGGCACCACTACACAGTGACAGTAGCTAAGCTAACTACATCGGCACCACTACACAGTGACAGTAGCTAAGCTAACTACATTGGCACCACTACACAATGACTGTAGCATCTATTCTTACCCATGTCTCCACCTTCTCTCCAGGTGTCAGACCTGAACCAGGCTGTGAACAAGAACAACGATGCTCTGAGACAGGCCAAACAGGAGAGCATGGAGTTCAGGCATCAGATCCAGTCCTACACCTGTGAGATCGACTCTCTCAAGGGAACCGTGAGTACTCTATATTACTACACCCTATTCTATATTACTACACCCTACTCTATATTACTACACCCTACTCTATATTACTACACCCTACTCTATATTACTACACCCTACTCTATATTACTACACCCTACTCTATATTACTACATTCTACTCTATATTACTACATCCTACTCTATATTACTACACCCTACTCTATATTACTACACCCTACTCTATATTACTACATTCTACTCTATATTACTACACCCTACTCTATATTACTACACCCTACTCTATATTACTACACCCTACTCTATATTACTACACCCTACTCTATATTACTACACCCTACTCTATATTACTACACCCTACTCTATATTACTACACCCTACTCTATATTACTACACCCTACTCTATATTACTACACCCTACTCTATATTACTACATTCTACTCTATATTACTACACCCTACTCTATATTACTACACCCTACTCTATATTACTACATCCTACTCTATATTACTACACCCTACTCTATATTACTACACCCTACTCTATATTACTACATTCTACTCTATATTACTACACCCTACTCTATATTACTACATTCTACTCTATATTACTACACCCTACTCTATATTACTGCACCCTAATCTATATTACTACACCCTACTGTATATTACTACATTCTACTCTATATTACTACACCCTACTCTATATCCTATTGGACTGTTACTACATGCTACTCTAGATCCTCAAGGACCAAGTTTACTCTTGTTTTCTTCTCTTCATGGATTTGACAGGAAAGGATTGGTGCTAGAAACTCCCTCTAGCCGTGTTTTAAACCAAGCCAATGCTTTTCCTTTTACATGGCTGGGGAGTAGTTCACACTTCAGGACAACTCTCTAACCTATCATCACTTCAATCACCTCTCCACCAGCTCCCCTCTCACATCTCAATCTAACTATGATACCTGTTCATGTGATGATCTCTCTCTCTCTCTCTCTCTCTCTCTCTCTCTCTCTCTCTCTCTCTCTCTCTTTCCCCTACAGAACGAGTCTCTGCTGAGGCAGATGAGGGAGATGGAGGATCGTCTGGGAAACGAGGCTGGAGGTTACCAGGACTCCGTCACCCGTCTGGAGGCTGAGATCGCCAAGATGAAGGATGAGATGGCTCGTCACCTCAGAGAGTACCAGGACCTCCTCAACGTCAAGATGGCCCTGGATATAGAGATCGCTACCTACAGGAAGCTACTGGAGGGAGAGGAGAGCCGGTATGAGAGAGGGATAAAGTAGGGAGAGGGACAGAGAAGAGGGAGGGAAGGAGGTGCAGGGGGAGAGACTGAGAAGATGAAGGGGTACGGGAGGGATAGAGAAGAAGGAGGGAAGGGAGGAGTGTTGGGGAGGGATAGAGTAGATGGAGGGGTAGGGGAGGAACAGGGGGAGG
Source organism: Oncorhynchus keta (assembly GCF_023373465.1). Classification (NCBI taxonomy): domain Eukaryota; kingdom Metazoa; phylum Chordata; class Actinopteri; order Salmoniformes; family Salmonidae; genus Oncorhynchus; species Oncorhynchus keta. The sequence continues at coordinate 50,778,723 of NC_068427.1, forward strand.
GATAGAGAAGAGTGACAGATAGCCCTGGACATAGAGATCGCTGCCTAACAGGTGATAAACAGTATTAGGAAGTGGACTAGAGAGAGAAGAAAGTGGAATAGGTTCTGAATGTTTCTGCAGTGAGAAGAGCTAGAAGGATAGATAGAGAGAGAGAGAGAGAGAGAGAGAGAGAGAGAGAGAGAGAGAGAGAGAGAGAGAGAGAGAGAGAGAGAGAGAGAGAGAGAGAGAGAGAGAGAGAGAGAGAGAGGGAGAGAGAGAGAGAGAGAGAGAGAGAGAGAGAGAGAGAGAGAGAGAGAGAGAGCGTGGTGGGGGAGGGGGGCTGACGAGGCTAGATAGAAGGGGCGAGGACATGTCTGTAAGTGCGTCATTAAAATCATCATAAACTAATTATTTCACCTGTAAATAACTATTCTATTGGTGTTCTCTCTTTCTTCCCCAGAATCACTGTATCTGGCTCCCAGTCTTCTCACTCTGGCTCCCACTCTGCAGCCTCATTATATTCCACTGTTGGCTTCAGAGGTGACCACTGAAAACACACTTCCTCACAACTGACCAATCACCACAGAGTCCTATAAGACATGTACAGTAACTTAAAGTAAAGGGATGGTGAGAGCAGAATCACCACGAGGTGGAGCAGCTGTACCTGAAAACACTGACAGCATGAATTGATGCATTTCGGATATTTGCATCACTGAGACCACAATCAGCTCAACGATAACAATAGAGGATGATAGAAGTGAATTGATTGGTTGATTGATTGTTTGGTTGGTATATTAAACTGTGGCTATTGATGTTAGGTTGAGGCAGAGTGAATCATATATACAACTCTGGGTTGATGTTAGATTGAGGCAGAGTGAATCATATATACAACTCTGGGTTGATGTTAGATTGAGGCAGAGTGAATCATATATACAACTCTGGGTTGATGTTAGATTGAGGCAGAGTGAATCATATATACAACTCTGGGTTGATGTTAGATTGAGGCAGAGTAAATCATATATACAACTCTGGGTTGATGTTGATGTTAGATTGAGGCAGAGTGAATCATATATACAACTCTGGGTTGATGTTAGATTGAGGCAGAGTAAATCATATATACAACTCTGGGTTGATGTTAGATTGAGGCAGAGTAAATCATATATACAACTCTGGGTTGATGTTAGATTGAGGCAGAGTGAATCATATATACAACTCTGGGTTGATGTTAGATTGAGGCAGAGTGAATCATATATACAACTCTGGGTTGATGTTAGATTGAGGCAGAGTAAATCATATATACAACTCTGGGTTGATGTTAGATTGAGGCAGAGTAAATCATATATACAACTCTGGGTTGATGTTAGATTGAGGCAGAGTGAATCATATATACAACTCTGGGTTGATGTTAGATTGAGGCAGAGTAAATCATATATACAACTCTGGGTTGATGTTAGATTGAGGCAGAGTAAATCATATATACAACTCTGGGTTGATGTTAGATTGAGGCAGAGTGAATCATATATACAACTCTGGGTTGATGTTAGATTGAGGCAGAGTGAATCATATATACAACTCTGGGTTGATGTTAGATTGAGGCAGAGTGAATCATATATACAACTCTGGGTTGATATTGATGTTAGATTGAGGCAGAGTGAATCATATATACAACTCTGGGTTGATGTTAGATTGAGGCAGAGTGAATCATATATACAACTCTGGGTTGATGTTAGATTGAGGCAGAGTAAATCATATATACAACTCTGGGTTGATGTTGATGTTAGATTGAGGCAGAGTAAATCATATATACAACTCTGGGTTGATATTGATGTTAGATTGAGGCAGAGTGAATCATATATACAACTCTGGGTTGATGTTAGATTGAGGCAGAGTGAATCATATATACAACTCTGGGTTGATGTTAGATTGAGGCAGAGTGAATCATATATACAACTCTGGGTTGATGTCAGATTGAGGCAGAGTGAATCATATATACAACTCTGGGTTGATGTTAGATTGAGGCAGAGTGAATCATATATACAACTCTGGGTTGATGTTGGGTTGGTTTTGTGATTCTGTTCGTATGAGGTTGTCTTAACTGTTCGATCCATCCGCAGAGACCAGCCCAGACATCGGACGATCAGCAGAGGTCCACTCCAAGAAGACTGTCCTGATCAAGACCATCGAGACCCGCGATGGAGAGGTAAAATCTACACACAGAAGATGACATAGCATCCAATATCGGCTTTGCTCCAAGTAAACACCTTATTCCCAAGATAGGTAGTGCACTATATTTTAATTTTATTTTACTAGGCAAGTCAGTTAAGAACAAATTCTTATTTTCAATGACGGCCTAGGAACAGTGGGTTAACTGCCTGTTCAGGGGCAGAACGACAGCTCGGGGATTTGAACTTGCAACCTTTCGGTTACTAGTCCAACGCTCTAAACCACTGGGCCACGCTGCCGCCCCGGGTAATAGGGTGCCATTTGAGTGGTATCGTTGGGAACCCGCAGATGACAGTCAGTCCGCAGGGGAAAGGACAACTGATCACGCAGGCCGAGCTTAATAAAGGCAGACAAAAGTATCTCGTGGCCTTATACAGCTTTTAAAATCAATGTTCATTTTTTTGTTCTAGATTACATAATCTATGAGCGATGGAGCTAGTGCTCTGTGTGTTAGTGCGGCTTAAATATCAACTTTGGACCCAACCAACCTTTTAATTAACTCACTTTTCATATTCTCACCCCGTCAGTACTAGACCTGATGACTGTGTCCTCTCCCTCAGTATTAGACCTGATGACTGTGTCCTCTCCCTCAGTATTAGACCTGATGACTGTGTCCTCTCCCTCAGTATTAGACCTGATGACTGTGTCCTCTCCCTCAGTATTAGACCTGATGACTGTGTCCTCTCCCTCAGTATTAGACCTGATGACTGTGTCCTCTCCCTCAGTAGTGATGACTGTGTCCTCTCCCTCAGTATTAGACCTGATGACTGTGTCCTCTCCCTCAGTATTAGACCTGATGACTGTGTCCTCTCCCTCAGTATTAGACCTGATGACTGTGTCCTCTCCCTCAGTAGTGATGACTGTGTCCTCTCCCTCAGTATTAGACCTGATGACTGTGTCCTCTCCCTCAGTAGTGATGACTGTGTCCTCTCCCTCAGTATTAGACCTGATGACTGTGTCCTCTCCCTCAGTATTAGACCTGATGACTGTGTCCTCTCCTCAGTATTAGACCTGATGACTGTGTCCTCTCCCTCAGTATTAGACCTGATGACTGTGTCCTCTCCCTCAGTAGTGATGACTGTGTCCTCTCCCTCAGTAGTGATGACTGTGTCCTCTCCCTCAGTATTAGACCTGATGACTGTGTCCTCTCCCTCAGTAGTGATGACTGTGTCCTCTCCCTCAGTATTAGACCTGATGACTGTGTCCTCTCCCTCAGTATTAGACGTGATGACTATGTCCTCTCCCTCAGTATTAGACGTGATGACTGTGTCCTCTCCCTCAGTATTAGACCTGATGACTGTGTCCTCTCCCTCAGTAGTGATGACTGTGTCCTCTCCCTCAGTATTAGACCTGATGACTGTGTCCCTCTCTCCCTCAGTAGTGATGACTGTGTCCTCTCCCTCAGTAGTGATGACTGTGTCCTCTCCTCAGTAGTGATGACTGTGTCCTCTCCCTCAGTAGTGATGACTGTGTCCTCTCCCTCAGTATTAGACCTGATGACTGTGTCCTCTCCCTCAGTAGTGATGACTGTGTCCTCTCCCTCAGTAGTGATGACTGTGTCCTCTCCCTCAGTAGTGATGACTGTGTCCTCTCCCTCAGTATTAGACCTGATGACTGTGTCCTCTCCCTCAGTAGTGATGACTGTGTCCTCTCCCTCAGTATTAGACCTGATGACTGTGTCCTCTCCCTCAGTATTACACCTGATGACTGTGTCCTCTCCCTCAGTATTAGACCTGATGACTGTGTCCTCTCCCTCAGTATTAGACGTGATGACTGTGTCCTCTCCCTCAGTATTAGACCTGATGACTGTGTCCTCTCCCTCAGTATTACACCTGATGACTGTGTCCTCTCCTCAGTATTAGACCTGATGACTGTGTCCTCTCCCTCAGTAGTGATGACTGTGTCCTCTCCCTCAGTATTACACCTGATGACTGTGTCCTCTCCCTCAGTATTAGACCTGATGACTGTGTCCTCTCCCTCAGTATTAGACCTGATGACTGTGTCCTCTCCCTCAGTACTAGACCTGATGACTGTGTCCTCTCCCTCAGTAGTGATGACTGTGTCCTCTCCCTCAGTACTAGACCTGATGACTGTGTCCTCTCCCTCAGTAGTGATGACTGTGTCCTCTCCCTCAGTATTAGACGTGATGACTGTGTCCTCTCCCTCAGTATTAGACCTGATGACTGTGTCCTCTCCCTCAGTATTAGACCTGATGACTGTGTTCTCTCCCTCAGTATTACACCTGATGACTGTGTCCTCTCCCTCAGTATTAGACCTGATGACTGTGTCCTCTCCCTCAGTAGTGATGACTGTGTCCTCTCCCTCAGTATTAGACCTGATGACTGTGTCCTCTCCCTCAGTAGTGATGACTGTGTCCTCTCCCTCAGTATTACACCTGATGACTGTTTCCTCTCCCTCAGTATTAGACCTGATGACTGTGTCCTCTCCCTCAGTACTAGACCTGATGACTGTGTCCTCTCCCTCAGTATTAGACCTGATGACTGTGTCCTCTCCCTCAGTAGTGATGACTGTGTCCTCTCCCTCAGTATTACACCTGATGACTGTGTCCTCTCCCTCAGTAGTGATGACTGTGTCCTCTCCCTCAGTAGTGATGACTGTGTCCTCTCCCTCAGTATTAGACCTGATGACTGTGTCCTCTCCCTCAGTATTAGACCTGATGACTGTGTCCTCTCCCTCAGTATTAGACCTGATGACTGTGTCCTCTCCCTCAGTATTAGACCTGATGACTGTGTCCTCTCCCTCAGTATTAGACCTGATGACTGTGTCCTCTCCCTCAGTATTAGACCTGATGACTGTGTCCTCTCCCTCAGTAGTGATGACTGTGTCCTCTCCCTCAGTAGTGATGACTGTGTCCTCTCCCTCAGTATTAGACCTGATGACTGTGTCCTCTCCCTCAGTAGTGATGACTGTGTCCTCTCCCTCAGTATTAGACCTGATGACTGTGTCCTCTCCCTCAGTATTAGACGTGATGACTATGTCCTCTCCTCAGTATTAGACGTGATGACTGTGTCCTCTCCCTCAGTATTAGACCTGATGACTGTGTCCTCTCCCTCAGTAGTGATGACTGTGTCCTCTCCCTCAGTATTAGACCTGATGACTGTGTCCTCTCCCTCAGTAGTGATGACTGTGTCCTCTCCCTCAGTAGTGATGACTGTGTCCTCTCCCTCAGTAGTGATGACTGTGTCCTCTCCCTCAGTAGTGATGACTGTGTCCTCTCCCTCAGTATTAGACCTGATGACTGTGTCCTCTCCCTCAGTAGTGATGACTGTGTCCTCTCCTCAGTATTAGACCTGATGACTGTGTCCTCTCCCTCAGTATTACACCTGATGACTGTGTCCTCTCCCTCAGTATTAGACCTGATGACTGTGTCCTCTCCCTCAGTATTAGACCTGATGACTGTGTCCTCTCCCTCAGTATTAGACCTGATGACTGTGTCCTCTCCCTCAGTATTAGACCTGATGACTGTGTCCTCTCCCTCAGTATTAGACCTGATGACTGTGTCCTCTCCCTCAGTAGTGATGACTGTGTCCTCTCCCTCAGTATTAGACCTGATGACTGTGTCCTCTCCCTCAGTATTAGACCTGATGACTGTGTCCTCTCCTCAGTATTAGACCTGATGACTGTGTCCTCTCCTCAGTACTAGACCTGATGACTGTGTCCTCTCCCTCAGTAGTGATGACTGTGTCCTCTCCCTCAGTACTAGACCTGATGACTGTGTCCTCTCCCTCAGTAGTGATGACTGTGTCCTCTCCCTCAGTATTAGACGTGATGACTGTGTCCTCTCCCTCAGTATTAGACCTGATGACTGTGTCCTCTCCCTCAGTATTAGACCTGATGACTGTGTTCTCTCCTCAGTATTACACCTGATGACTGTGTCCTCTCCCTCAGTATTAGACCTGATGACTGTGTCCTCTCCCTCAGTAGTGATGACTGTGTCCTCTCCCTCAGTATTAGACCTGATGACTGTGTCCTCTCCCTCAGTAGTGATGACTGTGTCCTCTCCCTCAGTATTACACCTGATGACTGTGTCCTCTCCTCAGTATTAGACCTGATGACTGTGTCCTCTCCCTCAGTACTAGACCTGATGACTGTGTCCTCTCCCTCAGTATTAGACCTGATGACTGTGTCCTCTCCTCAGTAGTGATGACTGTGTCCTCTCCTCAGTATTACACCTGATGACTGTGTCCTCTCCCTCAGTAGTGATGACTGTGTCCTCTCCCTCAGTAGTGATGACTGTGTCCTCTCCCTCAGTATTAGACCTGATGACTGTGTCCTCTCCCTCAGTATTACACCTGATGACTGTGTCCTCTCCCTCAGTATTAGACCTGATGACTGTGTCCTCTCCCTCAGTAGTGATGACTGTGTCCTCTCCCTCAGTATTAGACCTGATGACTGTGTCCTCTCCCTCAGTAGTGATGACTGTGTCCTCTCCCTCAGTATTACACCTGATGACTGTGTCCTCTCCCTCAGTATTAGACCTGATGACTGTGTCCTCTCCCTCAGTAGTGATGACTGTGTCCTCTCCCTCAGTATTACACCTGATGACTGTGTCCTCTCCCTCAGTAGTGATGACTGTGTCCTCTCCCTCAGTAGTGATGACTGTGTCCTCTCCCTCAGTATTAGACCTGATGACTGTGTCCTCTCCCTCAGTATTACACCTGATGACTGTGTCCTCTCCCTCAGTATTAGACCTGATGACTGTGTCCTCTCCCTCAGTAGTGATGACTGTGTCCTCTCCCTCAGTATTAGACCTGATGACTGTGTCCTCTCCCTCAGTAGTGATGACTGTGTCCTCTCCCTCAGTATTACACCTGATGACTGTGTCCTCTCCCTCAGTATTAGACCTGATGACTGTGTCCTCTCCCTCAGTAGTGATGACTGTGTCCTCTCCCTCAGTATTACACCTGATGACTGTGTCCTCTCCCTCAGTATTAGACCTGATGACTATGTCCTCTCCCTCAGTATTAGACCTGATGACTGTGTCCTCTCCCTCAGTATTAGACCTGATGACTGTGTCCTCTCCCTCAGTATTACACCTGATGACTGTGTCCTCTCCCTCAGTAGTGATGACTGTGTCCTCTCCCTCAGTATTAGACCTGATGACTGTGTCCTCTCCCTCAGTATTAGACCTGATGACTGTGTCCTCTCCCTCAGTATTAGACCTGATGACTGTGTCCTCTCCCTCAGTATTAGACCTGATGACTGTGTCCTCTCCCTCAGTATTACACCTGATGACTGTGTCCTCTCCCTCAGTATTAGACCTGATGACTGTGTCCTCTCCCTCAGTAGTGATGACTGTGTCCTCTCCCTCAGTAGTGATGACTGTGTCCTCTCCCTCAGTATTAGACCTGATGACTGTGTCCTCTCCCTCAGTAGTGATGACTGTGTCCTCTCCCTCAGTATTAGACCTGATGACTGTGTCCTCTCCCTCAGTATTAGACGTGATGACTATGTCCTCTCCCTCAGTATTAGACGTGATGACTGTGTCCTCTCCCTCAGTATTAGACCTGATGACTGTGTCCTCTCCCTCAGTAGTGATGACTGTGTCCTCTCCCTCAGTATTAGACCTGATGACTGTGTCCTCTCCCTCAGTAGTGATGACTGTGTCCTCTCCCTCAGTAGTGATGACTGTGTCCTCTCCCTCAGTAGTGATGACTGTGTCCTCTCCCTCAGTAGTGATGACTGTGTCCTCTCCCTCAGTATTAGACCTGATGACTGTGTCCTCTCCCTCAGTAGTGATGACTGTGTCCTCTCCCTCAGTATTAGACCTGATGACTGTGTCCTCTCCCTCAGTATTACACCTGATGACTGTGTCCTCTCCCTCAGTATTAGACCTGATGACTGTGTCCTCTCCCTCAGTATTAGACGTGATGACTGTGTCCTCTCCCTCAGTATTAGACCTGATGACTGTGTCCTCTCCCTCAGTATTACACCTGATGACTGTGTCCTCTCCCTCAGTATTAGACCTGATGACTGTGTCCTCTCCCTCAGTAGTGATGACTGTGTCCTCTCCCTCAGTATTACACCTGATGACTGTGTCCTCTCCCTCAGTATTAGACCTGATGACTGTGTCCTCTCCCTCAGTATTAGACCTGATGACTGTGTCCTCTCCTCAGTACTAGACCTGATGACTGTGTCCTCTCCCTCAGTAGTGATGACTGTGTCCTCTCCCTCAGTACTAGACCTGATGACTGTGTCCTCTCCCTCAGTAGTGATGACTGTGTCCTCTCCCTCAGTATTAGACGTGATGACTGTGTCCTCTCCCTCAGTATTAGACCTGATGACTGTGTCCTCTCCTCAGTATTAGACCTGATGACTGTGTTCTCTCCCTCAGTATTACACCTGATGACTGTGTCCTCTCCCTCAGTATTAGACCTGATGACTGTGTCCTCTCCCTCAGTAGTGATGACTGTGTCCTCTCCCTCAGTATTAGACCTGATGACTGTGTCCTCTCCCTCAGTAGTGATGACTGTGTCCTCTCCCTCAGTATTACACCTGATGACTGTGTCCTCTCCCAGTATTAGACCTGATGACTGTGTCCTCTCCCTCAGTACTAGACCTGATGACTGTGTCCTCTCCCTCAGTATTAGACCTGATGACTGTGTCCTCTCCCTCAGTAGTGATGACTGTGTCCTCTCCCTCAGTATTACACCTGATGACTGTGTCCTCTCCCTCAGTAGTGATGACTGTGTCCTCTCCCTCAGTAGTGATGACTGTGTCTTTTCCCTCTGCTTTAGACCTGATGACTGTGTCCTCTCCCTCAGTATTACACCTGATGACTGTGTCCTCTCCCTCAGTATTAGACCTGATGACTGTGTCCTCTCCCTCAGTAGTGATGACTGTGTCCTCTCCCTCAGTATTAGACCTGATGACTGTGTCCTCTCCCTCAGTAGTGATGACTGTGTCCTCTCCCTCAGTATTACACCTGATGACTGTGTCCTCTCCCTCAGTATTAGACCTGATGACTGTGTCCTCTCCCTCAGTAGTGATGACTGTGTCCTCTCCCTCAGTATTACACCTGATGACTGTGTCCTCTCCCTCAGTACTAGACCTGATGACTGTGTCCTCTCCCTCAGTAGTGATGACTGTGTCCTCTCCCTCAGTACTAGACCTGATGACTGTGTCCTCTCCCTCAGTAGTGATGACTGTGTCCTCTCCCTCAGTATTAGACGTGATGACTGTGTCCTCTCCCTCAGTATTAGACCTGATGACTGTGTCCTCTCCCTCAGTATTAGACCTGATGACTGTGTTCTCTCCTCAGTATTACACCTGATGACTGTGTCCTCTCCCTCAGTATTAGACCTGATGACTGTGTCCTCTCCCTCAGTAGTGATGACTGTGTCCTCTCCCTCAGTATTAGACCTGATGACTGTGTCCTCTCCCTCAGTAGTGATGACTGTGTCCTCTCCCTCAGTATTACACCTGATGACTGTGTCCTCTCCCTCAGTATTAGACCTGATGACTGTGTCCTCTCCCTCAGTACTAGACCTGATGACTGTGTCCTCTCCCTCAGTATTAGACCTGATGACTGTGTCCTCTCCCTCAGTAGTGATGACTGTGTCCTCTCCCTCAGTATTACACCTGATGACTGTGTCCTCTCCCTCAGTAGTGATGACTGTGTCCTCTCCCTCAGTAGTGATGACTGTGTCCTCTCCCTCAGTATTAGACCTGATGACTGTGTCCTCTCCCTCAGTATTACACCTGATGACTGTGTCCTCTCCCTCAGTATTAGACCTGATGACTGTGTCCTCTCCCTCAGTAGTGATGACTGTGTCCTCTCCCTCAGTATTAGACCTGATGACTGTGTCCTCTCCCTCAGTAGTGATGACTGTGTCCTCTCCCTCAGTATTACACCTGATGACTGTGTCCTCTCCCTCAGTATTAGACCTGATGACTGTGTCCTCTCCCTCAGTAGTGATGACTGTGTCCTCTCCCTCAGTATTACACCTGATGACTGTGTCCTCTCCCTCAGTAGTGATGACTGTGTCCTCTCCCTCAGTAGTGATGACTGTGTCCTCTCCCTCAGTATTAGACCTGATGACTGTGTCCTCTCCCTCAGTATTACACCTGATGACTGTGTCCTCTCCCTCAGTATTAGACCTGATGACTGTGTCCTCTCCTCAGTAGTGATGACTGTGTCCTCTCCCTCAGTATTAGACCTGATGACTGTGTCCTCTCCCTCAGTAGTGATGACTGTGTCCTCTCCCTCAGTATTACACCTGATGACTGTGTCCTCTCCCTCAGTATTAGACCTGATGACTGTGTCCTCTCCCTCAGTAGTGATGACTGTGTCCTCTCCCTCAGTATTAGACCTGATGACTGTGTCCTCTCCCTCAGTATTAGACCTGATGACTATGTCCTCTCCCTCAGTATTAGACCTGATGACTGTGTCCTCTCCCTCAGTATTAGACCTGATGACTGTGTCCTCTCCCTCAGTATTACACCTGATGACTGTGTCCTCTCCCTCAGTATTAGACCTGATGACTGTGTCCTCTCCCTCAGTATTAGACCTGATGACTGTGTCCTCTCCCTCAGTATTAGACCTGATGACTGTGTCCTCTCCCTCAGTATTAGACCTGATGACTGTGTCCTCTCCCTCAGTATTAGACCTGATGACTGTGTCCTCTCCCTCAGTATTACACCTGATGACTGTGTCCTCTCCCTCAGTATTAGACCTGATGACTGTGTCCTCTCCCTCAGTAGTGATGACTGTGTCCTCTCCCTCAGTAGTGATGACTGTGTCCTCTCCCTCAGTATTAGACCTGATGACTGTGTCCTCTCCCTCAGTAGTGATGACTGTGTCCTCTCCCTCAGTATTAGACCTGATGACTGTGTCCTCTCCCTCAGTATTAGACGTGATGACTATGTCCTCTCCCTCAGTATTAGACGTGATGACTGTGTCCTCTCCCTCAGTATTAGACCTGATGACTGTGTCCTCTCCCTCAGTAGTGATGACTGTGTCCTCTCCCTCAGTATTAGACCTGATGACTGTGTCCTCTCCTCAGTAGTGATGACTGTGTCCTCTCCCTCAGTAGTGATGACTGTGTCCTCTCCTCAGTAGTGATGACTGTGTCCTCTCCCTCAGTAGTGATGACTGTGTCCTCCCCCTCAGTATTAGACCTGATGACTGTGTCCTCTCCCTCAGTAGTGATGACTGTGTCCTCTCCCTCAGTATTAGACCTGATGACTGTGTCCTCTCCCTCAGTATTAGACCTGATGACTGTGTCCTCTCCCTCAGTATTAGACCTGATGACTGTGTCCTCTCCCTCAGTATTAGACCTGATGACTGTGTCCTCTCCCTCAGTATTAGACCTGATGACTGTGTCCTCTCCCTCAGTATTACACCTGATGACTGTGTCCTCTCCCTCAGTATTAGACCTGATGACTGTGTCCTCTCCCTCAGTAGTGATGACTGTGTCCTCTCCCTCAGTATTACACCTGATGACTGTGTCCTCTCCCTCAGTATTAGACCTGATGACTGTGTCCTCTCCCTCAGTATTAGACCTGATGACTGTGTCCTCTCCCTCAGTACTAGACCTGATGACTGTGTCCTCTCCCTCAGTAGTGATGACTGTGTCCTCTCCCTCAGTACTAGACCTGATGACTGTGTCCTCTCCTCAGTAGTGATGACTGTGTCCTCTCCCTCAGTATTAGACGTGATGACTGTGTCCTCTCCCTCAGTATTAGACCTGATGACTGTGTCCTCTCCCTCAGTATTAGACCTGATGACTGTGTTCTCTCCCTCAGTATTACACCTGATGACTGTGTCCTCTCCCTCAGTATTAGACCTGATGACTGTGTCCTCTCCCTCAGTAGTGATGACTGTGTCCTCTCCCTCAGTATTAGACCTGATGACTGTGTCCTCTCCCTCAGTAGTGATGACTGTGTCCTCTCCCTCAGTATTACACCTGATGACTGTGTCCTCTCCCTCAGTATTAGACCTGATGACTGTGTCCTCTCCCTCAGTACTAGACCTGATGACTGTGTCCTCTCCCTCAGTATTAGACCTGATGACTGTGTCCTCTCCCTCAGTAGTGATGACTGTGTCCTCTCCCTCAGTATTACACCTGATGACTGTGTCCTCTCCCTCAGTAGTGATGACTGTGTCCTCTCCCTCAGTAGTGATGACTGTGTCCTCTCCCTCAGTATTAGACCTGATGACTGTGTCCTCTCCCTCAGTATTACACCTGATGACTGTGTCCTCTCCCTCAGTATTAGACCTGATGACTGTGTCCTCTCCCTCAGTAGTGATGACTGTGTCCTCTCCCTCAGTATTAGACCTGATGACTGTGTCCTCTCCCTCAGTAGTGATGACTGTGTCCTCTCCCTCAGTATTACACCTGATGACTGTGTCCTCTCCCTCAGTATTAGACCTGATGACTGTGTCCTCTCCCTCAGTAGTGATGACTGTGTCCTCTCCCTCAGTATTACACCTGATGACTGTGTCCTCTCCCTCAGTAGTGATGACTGTGTCCTCTCCCTCAGTAGTGATGACTGTGTCCTCTCCCTCAGTATTAGACCTGATGACTGTGTCCTCTCCCTCAGTATTACACCTGATGACTGTGTCCTCTCCCTCAGTATTAGACCTGATGACTGTGTCCTCTCCCTCAGTAGTGATGACTGTGTCCTCTCCTCAGTATTAGACCTGATGACTGTGTCCTCTCCCTCAGTAGTGATGACTGTGTCCTCTCCCTCAGTATTACACCTGATGACTGTGTCCTCTCCCTCAGTATTAGACCTGATGACTGTGTCCTCTCCCTCAGTAGTGATGACTGTGTCCTCTCCCTCAGTATTACACCTGATGACTGTGTCCTCTCCCTCAGTATTAGACCTGATGACTATGTCCTCTCCCTCAGTATTAGACCTGATGACTGTGTCCTCTCCCTCAGTATTAGACCTGATGACTGTGTCCTCTCCCTCAGTATTACACCTGATGACTGTGTCCTCTCCCTCAGTAGTGATGACTGTGTCCTCTCCCTCAGTATTAGACCTGATGACTGTGTCCTCTCCACCCCACCTCAGAGCACCTCACCCTCCTCTCACAGTTAAAAAATCTACAGAGGACACCAGGATTGGGTTCAATCTCTTTTCAATTCAATCAATACCGGAATTGTACATATTCCAACTCAAATTGTTCCTTTTAGAAAAAACGTCTAGCAGAATTGGAATTAAAATTTGAATTTTAGTTTACTTCCTGAATTGACTGGGATTGATGGAAGCTCAACCCTGTAGGACACAATATTCTTCACATTAAACTACAGATGTGTATTGGCTGTCTTGGCCAAACTGTAACGGTCTCTAATGCATCTGATACTCTGATTTCTGTTCCATGTACACCGTCGTTCCAGAGTGTGGAGTCAATTAGAAATGTCCTTGTTTTTGAAAGAAAAAAAAATGCATTTTTTTTTGTCCATTAAAATAACATCAAATCGATCAGAAATACAGTGTAGACATTGTTAATGTTGTAAATGACTATTGTAGATGATTTTTCTCCCAGTCATGTGAAATCCATAGATTAGAGAGTTTAAATTGACATGGAAACCATGTGTTAGTTACATTTCACACCATTTCACCTAGTCCACTCCTGCCATTACCGCAAGCACTTACTCCCTAATTTAAGTGCCACCAGCCTCCTGTGGTTAGTTCATGCATGTGTTTTAAATGACAACTTCGTCATCGATCCACATTTTAAAATATACATTTTTATTTATTTAACTATGCCAAGGTATTTATATGAGGGCTGTTGTATTTTATATATTTTATTTATTTAACGATGAAAGAGAAAGAGACGTTGGTCTCAAAGGGACAACGTGTTGAAATAACGGGTCAATATAAACCATAAAATACACTGTACTGTATCTCTCTCTCTGTTTGTTGACACTGTGCCTGACCTATCCACCCTGACGGACTCTCTTCTCCTCCCGCAGGTGGTCAGTGAATCTACACAGCACCAGCAGGACATCATGTAAACAACAACAACAACAACAACAAGCTTAAATTAGGAAAAAAAAAATGGGATGTTTACATACAAAGATACGAGGGGTTCTGCCGTTTCTAAGGCAACGCCTCGTTTTAAAGAAAAGGTCTCTTTTTTGAGAGGGAGTGAGTTATGAACACCTTACGAAGTGTTATAACCACCTTACGAAGGGTTATATCCTTCATAGGAATGTTTATAACTCGTGAACTCCAATTAATCAGATGTTATATGACCCGTCTCCGAAGCAGAAGAACATAAGAAGAAAGAAAGACAGTGTTAAGTTACAGCAATCAGAAGGTGGGAACCAGGTGGAGTGAAAGTCAAGTCAGGCCCTGGCCAGAACACGCATGGCTAGAGGGGATCTCCTGAAGGTCAAGAGATGGATCTCTGTAGTGCACGTCTGTGTGTGAGTGGGTCTCTTTGCTTCACAATAGTTTCACAGTGGCAAATGATTTGAAATAAAGATATACTGTATCTTCAAAAGAGAATACAATTGATTCTATTCCTTGGTTATTTTATATATATATATTTGTATCCCAAATGGCACCCTATCCCCTATATAGTGAACTACTTTTAACAAGAACGAACAGGGCTCTGGTCAAAAGTAGTGCACTAAATAGCGAATATGGTGCCATTTTGCTGAAGTAAAACAGGGATGGGTTAATTAATGAGCTTGTTTCATTTCTTGTCTGATTAAAACTTACTATAACGGATACCAGTGTATTACAATGGAGTAACGACGATTTAGCTTCCTAGGCTTCATAACCGGAGGAGGTAATACTAGTCTTCATATTAACAGGAGGAGGTAATACTAGTCTCCATAATAACAGGAGGAGGTAATACTAGTCTTCATATTAACAGGAGGAGGTAATACTAGTCTTCATAATAACAGGAGGTAATACTAGTCTTCATATTAACAGGAGGAGGTAATACTAGTCTTCATAATAACAGGAGGAGGTAATACTAGTCTTCATAATAACAGGAGGAGGTAATACTAGTCTTCATATTAACAGGAGGTAATACTAGTCTTCATAATAACAGGAGGAGGTAATACTAGTCTTCATAATAACAGGAGGTAATACTAGTCTTCATAATAACAGGAGGAGGTAATACTAGTCTTCATAATAACAGGAGGAGGTAATACTAGTCTTCATATTAACAGGAGGTAATACTAGTCTTCATAATAACAGGAGGAGGTAATACTAGTCTTCATATTAACAGGAGGAGGTAATACTAGTCTTCATAATAACAGGAGGAGGTAATACTAGTCTTCATATTAACAGGAGGTAATACTAGTCTTCATAATAACAGGAGGTAATACTAGTCTTCATATTAACAGGAGGAGGTAATACTAGTCTTCATAATAACAGGAGGTAATACTAGTCTTCATAATAACAGGAGGTAATACTAGTCTTCATAATAACAGGAGGAGGTAATACTAGTCTTCATATTAACAGGAGGAGGTAATACTAGTCTTCATAATAACAGGAGGAGGTAATACTAGTCTTCATATTAACAGGAGGTAATACTAGTCTTCATAATAACAGGAGGAGGTAATACTAGTCTTCATAATAACAGGAGGAGGTAATACTAGTCTTCATAATAACAGGAGGAGGTAATACTAGTCTTCATATTAACAGGAGGAGGTAATACTAGTCTTCATAATAACAGGAGGTAATACTAGTCTTCATAATAACAGGAGGAGGTAATACTAGTCTTCATATTAACAGGAGGAGGTAATACTAGTCTTCATAATAACAGGAGGAGGTAATACTAGTCTTCATATTAACAGGAGGTAATACTAGTCTTCATAATAACAGGAGGTAATACTAGTCTTCATAATAACAGGAGGAGGTAATACTAGTCTTCATATTAACTTACTAGTCTTCATAATAACAGGAGGAGGTAATACTAGTCTTCATAATAACAGGAGGAGGTAATACTAGTCTTCATAATAACAGGAGGAGGTATTACTAGTCTTCATATTAACAGGAGGTAATACTAGTCTTCATAATAACAGGAGGAGGTAATACTAGTCTTCATAATAACAGGAGGAGGTAATACTAGTCTTCATAATAACAGGAGGTAATACTAGTCTTCATAATAACAGGAGGAGGTATTGCTAGTCTTCATATTAACAGGAGGTAATACTAGTCTTCATATTAACAGGAGGTAATACTAGTCTTCATATTAACAGGAGGAGGTAATACTAGTCTTCATAATAACAGGAGGAGGTAATACTAGTCTTCATATTAACAGGAGGAGGTAATACTAGTCTCCATAATAACAGGAGGAGGTAATACTAGTCTTCATATTAACAGGAGGAGGTAATACTAGTCTTCATAATAACAGGAGGTAATACTAGTCTTCATATTAACAGGAGGAGGTAATACTAGTCTCCATAATAACAGGAGGAGGTAATACTAGTCTTCATATTAACAGGAGGAGGTAATACTAGTCTTCATAATAACAGGAGGTAATACTAGTCTTCATATTAACAGGAGGTAATACTAGTCTTCATAATAACAGGAGGTAATACTAGTCTTCATAATAACAGGAGGAGGTAATACTAGTCTTCATAATAACAGGAGGAGGTAATACTAGTCTTCATATTAACAGGAGGTAATACTAGTCTTCATAATAACAGGAGGAGGTAATACTAAATATATGCCATTTAGCAGACGCTTTTATCCAAAGCGACTTACAGTCATGTGTGCATACATTCTACGTATGGGTGGTCCCGGGATCGAACCCACTACCCTGGCGTTAGAAGCGCCATGCTCTACCAACTGAGCTACAGAAGGACCAGGAGGTAATACTAGTCTTCATAATAACAGGAGGTAATACTAGTCTTCATATTAACAGGAGGAGGTAATACTAGTCTTCATATTAACAGGAGGAGGTAATACTAGTCTTCATAATAACAGGAGGAGGTAATACTAGTCTTCATATTAACAGGAGGTAATACTAGTCTTCATAATAACAGGAGGTAATACTAGTCTTCATATTAACAGGAGGAGGTAATACTAGTCTTCATAATAACAGGAGGTAATACTAGTCTTCATAATAACAGGAGGTAATACTAGTCTTCATAATAACAGGAGGAGGTAATACTAGTCTTCATATTAACAGGAGGTAATACTAGTCTTCATAATAACAGGAGGAGGTAATACTAGTCTTCATAATAACAGGAGGAGGTAATACTAGTCTTCATAATAACAGGAGGAGGTAATACTAGTCTTCATATTAACAGGAGGAGGTAATACTAGTCTTCATAATAACAGGAGGTAATACTAGTCTTCATAATAACAGGAGGAGGTAATACTAGTCTTCATATTAACAGGAGGAGGTAATACTAGTCTTCATAATAACAGGAGGAGGTAATACTAGTCTTCATATTAACAGGAGGTAATACTAGTCTTCATAATAACAGGAGGTAATACTAGTCTTCATAATAACAGGAGGAGGTAATACTAGTCTTCATATTAACAGGAGGTAATACTAGTCTTCATATTAACAGGAGGTAATACTAGTCTTCATATTAACAGGAGGTAATACTAGTCTTCATAATAACAGGAGGTAATACTAGTCTTCATATTAACAGGAGGTAATACTAGTCTTCATATTAACAGGAGGAGGTAATACTAGTCTTCATAATAACAGGAGGAGGTATTACTAGTCTTCATATTAACAGGAGGTAATACTAGTCTTCATAATAACAGGAGGAGGTAATACTAGTCTTCATAACAACAGGAGGAGGTAATACTAGTCTTCATAATAACAGGAGGTAATACTAGTCTTCATAATAACAGGAGGAGGTATTGCTAGTCTTCATATTAACAGGAGGTAATACTAGTCTTCATATTAACAGGAGGTAATACTATTCTTCATATTAACTAATACTAGTCTTCATAATAACAGGAGGAGGTAATACTAGTCTTCATATTAACAGGAGGAGGTAATACTAGTCTCCATAATAACAGGAGGAGGTAATACTAGTCTTCATATTAACAGGAGGAGGTAATACTAGTCTTCATAATAACAGGAGGTAATACTAGTCTTCATATTAACAGGAGGAGGTAATACTAGTCTCCATAATAACAGGAGGAGGTAATACTAGTCTTCATATTAACAGGAGGAGGTAATACTAGTCTTCATAATAACAGGAGGTAATACTAGTCTTCATATTAACAGGAGGAGGTAATACTAGTCTTCATAATAACAGGAGGAGGTAATACTAGTCTTCATAATAACAGGAGGAGGTAATACTAGTCTTCATATTAACAGGAGGTAATACTAGTCTTCATAATAACAGGAGGAGGTAATACTAGTCTTCATATTAACAGGAGGAGGTAATACTAGTCTTCATAATAACAGGAGGAGGTAATACTAGTCTTCATATTAACAGGAGGTAATACTAGTCTTCATAATAACAGGAGGTAATACTAGTCTTCATATTAACAGGAGGAGGTAATACTAGTCTTCATAATAACAGGAGGTAATACTAGTCTTCATAATAACAGGAGGTAATACTAGTCTTCATAATAACAGGAGGAGGTAATACTAGTCTTCATATTAACAGGAGGAGGTAATACTAGTCTTCATAATAACAGGAGGAGGTAATACTAGTCTTCATATTAACAGGAGGTAATACTAGTCTTCATAATAACAGGAGGAGGTAATACTAGTCTTCATAATAACAGGAGGTAATACTAGTCTTCATAATAACAGGAGGAGGTAATACTAGTCTTCATAATAACAGGAGGAGGTAATACTAGTCTTCATAATAACAGGAGGAGGTAATACTAGTCTTCATATTAACAGGAGGAGGTAATACTAGTCTTCATAATAACAGGAGGTAATACTAGTCTTCATAATAACAGGAGTAGGTAATACTAGTCTTCATATTAACAGGAGGAGGTAATACTAGTCTTCATAATAACAGGAGGAGGTAATACTAGTCTTCATATTAACAGGAGGTAATACTAGTCTTCATAATAACAGGAGGTAATACTAGTCTTCATAATAACAGGAGGAGGTAATACTAGTCTTCATATTAACAGGAGGTAATACTAGTCTTCATATTAACAGGAGGTAATACTAGTCTTCATATTAACAGGAGGTAATACTAGTCTTCATAATAACAGGAGGTAATACTAGTCTTCATATTAACAGGAGGTAATACTAGTCTTCATATTAACAGGAGGAGGTAATACTAGTCTTCATAATAACAGGAGGAGGTATTACTAGTCTTCATATTAACAGGAGGTAATACTAGTCTTCATAATAACAGGAGGAGTAATACTAGTCTTCATAATAACAGGAGGAGGTAATACTAGTCTTCATAATAACAGGAGGTAATACTAGTCTTCATAATAACAGGAGGAGGTATTGCTATTCTTCATATTAACAGGAGGTAATACTAGTCTTCATATTAACAGGAGGTAATACTAGTCTTCATATTAACAGGAGGAGGTAATACTAGTCTTCATAATAACAGGAGGAGGTAATACTAGTCTTCATATTAACAGGAGGAGGTAATACTAGTCTTCATAATAACAGGAGGAGGTAATACTAGTCTTCATATTAACAGGAGGTAATACTAGTCTTCATAATAACAGGAGGTAATACTAGTCTTCATAATAACAGGAGGTAATACTAGTCTTCATATTAACAGGAGGTAATACTAGTCTTCATAATAACAGGAGTAGGTAATACTAGTCTTCATATTAACAGGAGGTAATACTAGTCTTCATATTAACAGGAGGTAATACTAGTCTTCATATTAACAGGAGGAGGTAATACTAGTCTTCATATTAACAGGAGGTAATACTAGTCTTCATATTAACAGGAGGAGGTAATACTAGTCTCCATAATAACAGGAGGTAATACTAGTCTTCATATTAACAGGAGGTAATACTAGTCTTCATATTAACAGGAGGTAATACTAGTCTTCATAATAACAGGAGGTAATACTAGTCTTCATATTAACAGGAGGAGGTAATACTAGTCTTCATAATAACAGGAGGTAATACTAGTCTTCATAATAACAGGAGGAGGTAATTCTAGTCTTCATAATAACAGGAGGAGGTAATACTAGTCTTCATAATAACAGGAGGTAATACTAGTCTTCATAATAACAGGAGGAGGTAATACTAGTCTTCATAATAACAGGAGGTAATACTAGTCTTCATAATAACAGGAGGAGGTAATACTAGTCTTCATAATAACAGGAGGTAATACTAGTCTTCATATTAACAGGAGGAGGTAATACTAGTCTTCATAATAACAGGAGGAGGTATTACTAGTCTTCATATTAACAGGAGGTAATACTAGTCTTCATAATAACAGGAGGAGGTAATACTAGTCTTCATAATAACAGGAGGAGGTAATACTAGTCTTCATAATAACAGGAGGTAATACTAGTCTTCATAATAACAGGAGGAGGTATTGCTAGTCTTCATATTAACAGGAGGTAATACTAGTCTTCATATTAACAGGAGGTAATACTAGTCTTCATATTAACAGGAGGAGGTAATACTAGTCTTCATAATAACAGGAGGAGGTAATACTAGTCTTCATATTAACAGGAGGAGGTAATACTAGTCTTCATAATAACAGGAGGTAATACTAGTCTTCATAATAACAGGAGGAGGTAATACTAGTCTTCATATTAACAGGAGGTAATACTAGTCTTCATAATAACAGGAGGTAATACTAGTCTTCATAATAACAGGAGGTAATACTAGTCTTCATATTAACAGGAGGTAATACTAGTCTTCATAATAACAGGAGGAGGTAATACTAGTCTTCATATTAACAGGAGGTAATACTAGTCTTCATAATAACAGGAGGTAATACTAGTCTTCATAATAACAGGAGGTAATACTAGTCTTCATATTAACAGGAGGTAATACTAGTCTTCATAATAACAGGAGGTAATACTAGTCTTCATAATAACAGGAGGTAATACTAGTCTTCATATTAACAGGAGGAGGTAATACTAGTCTTCATATTAACAGGAGGAGGTAATACTAGTCTTCATATTAACAGGAGGTAATACTAGTCTTCATAATAACAGGAGGAGGTAATACTAGTCTTCATAATAACAGGAGGTAATACTAGTCTTCATAATAACAGGAGGAGGTAATACTAGTCTTCATAATAACAGGAGGTAATACTAGTCTTCATATTAACAGGAGGTAATACTAGTCTTCATAATAACAGGAGGTAATACTAGTCTTCATAATAACAGGAGGAGGTAATACTAGTCTTCATAATAACAGGAGGTAATACTAGTCTTCATATTAACAGGAGGTAATACTAGGCTTCATATTAACAGTAGTATTCACTACTATAAAACACATACATTAAGACATAAAGTCTAAAATGTAATTTCTGTCTTCTCCCCACCTCCCTTCTCCACCCCCCTCTCTCCCCACCTCCCTTCTCCACCCCCTCTCTCTCCCCACCTCCCTTCTCCACCCCCTCTCTCTCCCCACCTCCCTTCTCCACCCCCTCTCTCTCCCCACCTCCCTTCTCCACCCCCTCTCTCTCCCCACCTCCCCTCTCCCCCACCTCCCTTCTCCTCCCCCTCTCTCCCCACCTCCCTTCTCCACCCCCCTCTCTCTGCCCACCTTCCTACTCCACCCCCTCTCTCTTCCCACCTTCCTTCTCCACCCCCTCTCTCTCTCCACCTTCCTTCTCCACCTTCCTTCTCCACCCCCTCTCTCTCCCCACCTTCCTTCTCCACCCCTCTCTCCCCCACCTTCCTTCTCCACCCCCTCTCTCTTCCCACCTTCCTTTCTCCACCCCCTCTCTCTTCCCACCTTCCTTCTCCACCCCCCTCTCTCTCCACCTTCCTTCTCCACCTTCCTTCTCCACCCCCTCTCTCTCCCCACCTTCCTTCTCCCCCCTCTCTCTCCCCACCTTCCTTCTCCACCCCCCCTCTCTCCACCCCCTCTCTCTCCCCACCTTCCTTCTCCACCCCTCTCTCCACCTTCCGTCTCCACCCCCTCTCTCCCACCCCCTCTCTCTCCCCACCTTCCTTCTCCACCCCCTCTCTCTCCCCACCTTCCTTCTCCACCCCCTCTCTCTCCCCACCTTCCTTCTCCACCCCCCTCTCTCCCCACCTTCCTTCTCCACCCCCTCTCTCTCCCCACCTTCCTTCTCCATCCCCTCTCTCTCCCCACCTTCCTTCTCCACCCCCTCTCTCTCCCCACCTTCCTTCTCCACCCCCTCTCTCTCCCCACCATCCTTCTCCACCCCCTCTCTCTCCCCACCTCCCTTCTCCAACCCCTCTCTCCCCACATTCCTTCTCCACCCCCTCTCTCTCTCCACCCCCTCTCTCTCCCCACCTTCCTCTCTCTCCCCACCTTCCTCTCTCTCCTCACCTTCCTACTCCACCCCCCCTCTCTCCCCCCCCCTCTCTCTCTCCATCCCCCTCTCTCTCCCCACCTTCCTTCTCCAGCTTCCTCTCTCTCCCCACCTTCCTTCTCCACCCCCTCTCTCTCTCCACCCCCTCTCTCCCCACCTTCCTTCTCCACCCCCTCTCTCTCCCCACCTTCCCCTCTCTCCCCACCTTCCTTCTCCACCCCCCTCTCTCTCTCCACCCCCCTCTCTCTCCCCACCTTCCTTCTCCACCCCCCTCTCTCTCTCCACCCCCATCTCTCTCCCCACCTTCCTCTCTCTCCCCACCTTCCTTTTCCACCCCCTCTCTCTCCCCACCTTTTCCCCCCCTCTCTCTCCCCACCTCCCTTCTCCACCCCCCTCTCTCTCCCCACCTTCCTTCTCCACCTCCCTTCTCCACCCCCCTCTCTCTCCCCACCTTCCTTTTCCACCTTCCTCTCTCTCCCCACCTTCCTTCTCCACCCCCTCTCTCTCACCACCTCCATTCTCCAGTCTCCTCTCTCTCCCCACCTCCCTTCTCCACCTCCCTTCTCCACCTTCCTCTCTCTCCCCACCTTCCTTCTCCACCCCCTCTCTCTCCCCACCTTCCTTCTCCACCCCCCTCTCTCTCCTCACCTTCCTTCTCCACCCCCCACTCTCTCCCCACCCAACTGTCTTTCCTGTTGGTTAGAAGCAGCTCCGTGTGACAGACAGTGATATCTCCGCAATCTTTCCCTATCACGTCTGCTGCTGCTGCTGTCTCTGACTGTCTGTCTGTCCTGATGCAGCGTTATAGATCAGCACTGTTATGAATTGAGAGGTCTATTAGGATGATGAAGACCTTTAATGCTCTGATATGGACTGATC